>NC_056727.1:395224888-395377388 GCF_019279795.1 Protopterus annectens
AGGAAATTGTTGTTAAGAATTAAATCCATTAATGTATGGAACATTAGAATCCTTGCATGACTAAGTATAGTGTTAGAATATAGGAAGTCTTAAAACCACAATGTACAAATGTTGTGGGTGATGACTGTCAACAGTTCCTTAATATCAATGGTCACCAAGATTAAGTTATCACTAAATAGAGTCCCATTGATTTTACTTAAGAAGTCCCATGAATCCTTAAGTAGATGTTGCTGTTTATCTAACACATGTTTAAGATGAAAGTCCACAAATTTTGCCAGGTTAAAGGTCTTAGATGCCTTTGCATCTACTATGGGTCTCAGGGGGGATCCACTAAATTTTTGTGGATTTTAGGGATACTGAATATTGTCAGCATCCTGGGTGCACTTTGCTGGAGAAAATTGAACTCACTACTTGTGATTTGCCCATCTATCAATAAATCATTCAAGGTGATGCCAATGTACCTGTAGGCAATGTTAATCTCATTAACTGATATTTCATTATAGCTCTCACTATACAAATGTAACAACATTTTTTCTACATATGTTCATTGATCCATGATTACAATTCCCCCTCCCTTGTCAGGTTTCATAACCCTAATAGTTTTGTTATTCACAATTTGCTTCAATAAAGTACTTTCCTCCTCTGTTAAATTAGGTGTGTAGTCATGTTTCTTCTGCTTAACTATATTTCTAATCTGACTACTAAACAAATTTTCAAATATATGTGAAACAGGGTGCAAGGGAAGGTTGAAAGTACTCAATTTCTTACATTGTATGTCAGGAATGTGCAACTGTTCTTTGTCAAAATACAACTTAAAATTCAATTTCCTAACAAAAATTTTGAGTTCTATCAGCATTTTCTCAGTCACTGGGACATTTGTAGGAACATAGTTTAAGCCTTTTTGAAACAAATCTGCCCACATGACAGCTACATGCACCTTGTGACGACCGTGCCCTGGCCCAGCAGTCAAGGAGCCTCAATCCTCACCACTAACACCAGGGAGGTTGTCTCATAGAAGAGGAAGGGATAACTAATACACACAGTAAAGTACAATTTCCCTTAAGTGCACACAAAGATCACAGTCAGTCTGGGGCTGGTTGCTTCCTTCCTCACCAGGTCCCCAATAACACCCCCCACCGGCACAGCTATAGGGTCCAGGTCTCAGCTTAACTGGGCAAGCTAGGACCGCCAGTACCCTCTCTGTCCAACTAGCGCTTCGTGTCCCTGCCCAAGTAGCTGACACAACACACACACACTTTGAGATAAGTATTTATAAAACTTCACAGACACTCCTGAGAAAGGCTGACACAGATTCTCCAGTTGTGCCCCTTTACCCAGACTATACGGTAGTAATTGCTGCCACCACCCAGTTAATAATATCAGCTACTAAATGGCCCTTAAAAGGGTGTCCAATTATTACTGTGCAATATTAATATCCAATGGTAATGTGACTATACAGTCTAAAGCTTATTGGAAGGGCTTAGACAGTAAACTCTATAAATATATAATGTATAATACTTCATCTCTACACAAACAAGCCACATGTAAAGGGTTTTAAAAATATTTAATAATAAATAATTAAAACACAAGACAAAACTACTACACCACAGAGATATCTAAGAGTTCACAGATCATACAGAAACTTAAAATAATACAGTAGGACAGATCTGGTTTCAAAGAAAAATACCTAATTAATCTTTACTAGCTTTAACTATTCCTACAAGATATCACAGTGCTAAAAACTTACATGTGAGCATAAGCAGAGTGCTGATAAGTTAGATGTCCAGATCAAAATGCCTCCGGTCTCTTGTGAGAAATAGTATTTAAACATTACTAACAAACATGTAAATTACATGTAAATTACATCATTTTTGACACTTATGTTTTCCCAGTATTCATATTGCATCATCTTAACACCTGGTCTGAGTTCTCAGGCCACAAACTGCATTATTTAGCAATCTAACACCTGCACAGAAACTTACAACAATAGAAGACATTTCACATGTATATGCTAACAGAAACTAAAGCAATAAAAGCACCTTCCACATCTAAATTCTAGTCATAAACTTTAGCCTTAAAACAATGGGCATGAAATCTTCATCCGGCCACCCTCGGGCCAAATTCTTACATGAAAGGATACAACATGCTTCACTGGGCCAGTAGAGTGCAATGTTGTCACATATTTTGTAGTTCCACATTTCACAGTGTTTTCTTACATTTAAAAACACAAGCCTGTATTTTGCATTTATTTATACAGTTGATAGAATTATATATTAAATTCTATTTGATTAGGCTGGCAGCCTTCACCCATCTCTCCCCAATCGCCCCCCCCCCCCACCGGAGAACTCAAACAAGGTTTTCAAGTGCCCCTTGAGAAACGTCGCTTGAGAGTGTCAGGTCTGTCTGTGTGTACCTCACCCCATTCCCTGTCTTGAGAGCCCATCTGCATTGCCATTGCTACTCCCACTGCGGTGCTGCACTGACATATCATATGCTTGCAACCCCAGACTCCATCTTAGCAACTTGGCATTTTGCTGACTGGCTCTGTTTAACCATGTTAGAGGGTTGTGATCTGTCATCACAGTGAATTTTCTTACATACAGATAAGGCTGAAGTTTTTGTAGTGCCCACACTATGGCTAGACATTCCTTTTCTACCGCTGCATAGTATTCCTCCCTGGGTTGAAGCCTATGACTGAGATAAACCACTGGGTGCTCTTCTCCCTCTGAAGAAATCTGGCTAAGTACAGCCCCCACCCCATAGTTTGAAGCATCCACCAGCACAACAAATTATTTGCTATAATCTGGACTGGCTAACATAGGGAGTCCTCCCAAATTTCCTTAAACTTCTGAAATGATTGCTCACATGCTGGGGTCCACATTACCTTATCTGGCCTGCTTTTCCTTGTCAGGTCTGTGAGGGGAGCAGCTATGGTACTATAATTGGGAACAAATTTTCTGCAGTACCCTGCTGTCCCCAAGAATGCCCTCACCTGCTTTTTGGTAACAGGTGCAGGCCATGCCTGAATGGCTTCCATTTTGGCAGGTTCTGGCCTTATCTTACCACTCCCCACTCTATGTCCTAGGTAACAGACCTCTGCCATACCCACCTGACATTTGCTTGACTTAATGGTCAACCCTGCCCTCTGTAGTCTGCCCAGCAACTCCCTGACATGCTGAAGGTGCTCTTGCCAGGAATGGCTGCAGATGGCAATATCATCTAGGTAAGCAAGGGCAAACCTTCCTGCTCCTACTAAGATATGATCTACCAGCCTCTGGAAAGTCGCTGGGGCATTCTTCATCCCAAAGGGCATCTTTGTGAACTCATACAAGCCAAAAGGAGTCACAAAGGCTGACTTCTCTCTAGCACTGGGAGTCAAGGTTACCTGTCAGTAACCCTTGGTAAGATCAGTGGTTTTAAGATACTTAGCCCCACCCAGCTGCTCTAGGGCCTCATCTGTCCTAGGCATGGGGTAAGCATCCGACTCTGTGTGACTATTTAATTTCCTGTAATCCATACAGAACATGTTGCTGCCATCCTTCTTTGGCACCAACACCACTGGTGAGGCCCAGGGACTGTTGGACTCTTGAATCACCCCTAGTTCCAACATCTCCTGTACCTCCTCCTTCAGAGTCTGTTTGACTCTCTCAAGCACCCTGTAAGGGGCCTGCCTGATAGGCCTTTGGGGTCCTGTATCCACCTGGTGCTGCACCAGGTTGGTGCTCCCTGGTTTCCCGGTGAACATGCCCCCAAACTCCTGCAACACTGCTTGGATCTCTCAAACCTGAGTAGGAGATAGCTGCTGGGACATTGCTACCCCTTCCACAGAGGTGTCAGCTCGAGCCTCACTGAAGAGATCAGTCACAAGATCTCTCTCAGACTCCTCCTGCAATCTACTGCAAATGCTCAGCGCAAGGGCCTCCCTATCATGGTAAGGTTTCATCATGTTAACATGGTACAATTTGTGCCCCTGCCATCTGCCTAGCAC
The DNA here is from genome assembly GCF_019279795.1 of Protopterus annectens. NCBI lineage: Eukaryota > Metazoa > Chordata > Ceratodontiformes > Protopteridae > Protopterus > Protopterus annectens. The sequence continues at coordinate 395,228,877 of NC_056727.1, forward strand.
TTCCACCATGTAGTTAACCTCACTTAACTTTCTTACCACCTTGTGGGGTCCCTCCCAAGCTGCTTGCAACTTGTTGTGTCTGACAGGAATGAGAACCATCACCTGCTGCCCTACAGCATACTCTCTAGCTTGATCATTCCTGTCATACCACACTTTTTTCTGTTGTGGGCTTCTGCCAGGTTCTCCAGGGCCAGGCCCATGAGTTCCCTGAGCCTTGTTTTGAGGTTCAGGACATATGCCACAACAGACTCCCTGTGAGACTCACACTCACCTTCCCACTCATCTCAAATTAAATCTAGAGGTCCCCTCACCCTATGCCCATACAACAACTCAAAGGGTGAAAAACCTGTGGATTCCTGGGGAACCTCTCTGTAAGCAAACAACAGATGGGGCAAATATTTGTCCCACTCCCTCTTAAACTGCTCTGCAAATGCCTGTAGCATGGACTTGATTGTAGAGTTTAACCTCTCAACAAGACCATTAGTCTGGGGATGGTAGAGTGTGGTCTTCATGTGCTTCACCCCACAGGACCTCCACAGACAAGCTAGCAGGTCTGACATAAAATTGGTACCACTGGAGACAGTATTTCCTTTGGGAAACCTACCCTGCTGAAAATCTCTACATAAGCATTTGCCACCTTCTCAGCTTTAATGGAGGACAAAGCCATTGCCTCAGGGTATTGTGTAACATGATCTACAATCACTAGGATATACTTTTTCCCTGTGGAACCTGGGGTACTCAGAGGACCCACAATATCCATAGCTAACCTCTGAAATGGCTCCTCAATCATAGGCAATGGCATCAAAGGAGCTCTCACCTTGTCTTCTGCCTTGCCTACCTTTTGGCACTGCTCACAGGTCCTGCAGTACCCTGTTACATCTCTGGAAATTCCAGGCCAATAGAAATTTTGCATAATACACCTCTTTGTACGTTTTATGCCCATATGACCTGCATAGGGAATATCATGGGCCATGGCTAGAAGCGCCAGATGGTAAGCTCTAGGCACTACCAACTGCTGTACTCTCTCATCTTCTTGCCCTCCCTCAGGGGTCCACTCTCAGTACAGTAACCCTTTGTTCCAGTATACAGATTCCCCCTTCCCTTAAGAATCAGGTGCCTCCCTAGCTACCTGCCTCAGGCCTTACACTTTAGGGTCTGAGATCTGAGCCTGTCTCAAGTTTCTCCTTGTAACCCTTCCCAGCTCCCCTTTTACTGGAAGTCTGGCATAGTCTGACAGTGGTGCCTCACTGTCAGCCTGGGTACTACTACTCACCTCTACCTTTGCAGTTACCCTGTCCAAGGGAACATCAGTACCCACAAGCAGCTGTGGCTCACATTCAGTCTCACTGTTACAATGTAGCTCACTCCCTGAAGTAACCACCTCAGCAGTCCTGGCTGCAAGTATGCAGTCTGTCTGGGTCTCCCCCAGGCTACCAGACCCACATGCTTGTCTCCTAGCCTCACTGCATTTAACTGCTAAGTACATGGTACTGCCTCATCCAAATCCTTCTCTGTCAGGACATCTGCAGGATGGTAGTTCCATACCCCTGTTGTCTGAAGACAACCCACTATTGGCATTTTGTTTTTACCACTTACTGGCTCTTTCACCTTTGGTTCCCCACCTTGCATCCGTGGACACCTGTATGCCACATGGCCCCACTGGTTGCATTCAAAACATTTAACCCTAGCTCCTGGATGTGTAACTGGACTAGTGGCTTCCCCTGCTACTGGCGGATTCTGTTGGGGCAGTCTGTGCTGCCCACCATGGGTTCCTTTAGTCCTATGAGCAGTACTGGGGGTCCCTTTCCTGTGCAGGGCTGCCCTGCTTGCTAGGTATAGGTCTCCCTTCTTCCCTAACTCCTCTGAAGTAGCACACTGTCTATCAGCTAACCATATCATCATGTCCTCAGGCAAAGTGCTAAGGGCTTGTTCCCTTACCAAAAGGTCTGCCAGCCCTTCAAAAGTGGTGACCTGACATCCACTCACCCAGCTATGAAAATAAGTGCTCATTTCAACAACATATTCACATACATTTTCATCTGCCTTGCGTCTATGCTCACAAAACTTTTTCCTATACATTTCAGGTGTTAGCTTAAAACATTCTAACAAATGTATTTTTACAGCAGTGTAATCAAAACAGTCAGTGTCATGCATTTTTGCTAAAGAGGTTACAGCTTTACCATGGAGTAAGGGGGTCAGGAACCATACCCAGAGCCTTTGGTCAACTTCATACTGTTTACATACCCGCTCAAACATATGATTGAAGCTATCAAAATAATCCCCCTCTTTAAACTGTGGAAGAAATTTACTGACCTTTTGTGCTTCTGGGGTCCAGTTACTCCCTTCCCCATTACCTCCATGACTCTGGCAAAGAGTCAGCATTTCCCTCTCATGCTTTCTCTGCTGTTCCTGTTCTTCAGCTTCTAGGCTCCTCATTCTCTCAGCTGCTTCTAGTTCCATATGCCTGGCCTCCAACTCAAGTCTCTTTAGCTCCAGCTGAATTTTTAAGTCCACTGCAGAAAGGTTGAGCTGTCCATTCTCTGAGAATATTGTATTGCCACTGCCAGTCTGATTATCCTCCAGGCTGCTGTTTTCTGATGCAGCTGTAACCAAGGCTGCAATCAGGTCTGCCTTATAGATTTCCATGCACCAGCCCCCTAGTCTGGCACATCTCCACCAGCTGGCTCCTTGTCAGCTTTCCATACTCTTCTGCTGACATGCTGCCTGCTCACCCTGACTAACTCTAAGCTAACAAAAGAAATAAACAATTGTGATCTGAACTCCTGGTATACACTGCATGGCTATTTTAGAGTACAAAACACTTTTAGAGATCACTGTATATAAACTACAGGAATTCGCTCTACCCCACACCACTACAAGCCAATTAGTATGTGAAGTAGATCCCACCACTGCCAAACACTTGTGACGACCATGCCCTGGCCCAGCAATCAAGGGAGCCTCAATCCTCACCACTAACACCAGGGAGGTCGTCTCCTAGAAGAGGATAGGATAACTAATACACCCAGTAAAGTGCAATTTCCCTTAAGTGCCCACAGAGATCACAGTCAGTCTGGGGCTGGCTGCTCCTTTGCTCACCAGGTCCCCAGTAAGACTCCCCACTGGCACAGTTATAGGGTCCAGGTCTCAACCTAACTGGGCAAGCTAGGACCTCCAGTACCCTCTCTGTCCAACCAGCACTTCATGTCCCTGCCCAAGTAGCTGACACAACACACACACACTTTGAGATAAGTATGTATACAACTTCACAGACACTCCTGGGAAAGGCTGACACAGATTCTCCAGCTGTGCCCCTTTACCCAGACTATACGGTAGTAATTACTGCCACCACTCAGTTAATAATATCAGCTACTAAAAGGCCCTTAAAAGGGTGTCCAATTATTACTGTGCAATATTAATATCCAATGGTAATGTGACTATACAGTCTAAGGCTTATTGGAAGGGCTTAGACAGTAAACTCTATAAATATATAATGTACTCTAAAGCATACTTCATCTCTACACAAATCAGCTACAGGTAGAAGGTTTTAAAAATATTTAATAATAAATAATTAAAACACAAGGCAAAACTACTACACCACAGAGATATCTAAGAGTTCACAGATCACACAGAAACTTAAAATAATACAGTAGGACAGGTCTGGTTTCAAAGAAAAGTATCTAATTAATCTTTACTAGCTTTAACTATTCCTACAAGATATCACAGTGCTAAAAACTTACATGTGAGCATAAGCAGAGTGCTGATAAGTTAGATGTCCAGATCAAAATGCCTCAGGTCTCTTGTGAGAAATAGTATTTAAACATTACTAACAAACATGTTTCTAAGGCCCTCCCAAAATTACATCATTTTTGACACTTATGTTTTCCCAGTATTCATATTGCATCATCTTAACACCTGGTCTGAGTTCTCAGGCCACAAACTGCATTATTTAGCAATCTAACACCTGCACAGAAACGTACAACAATAGAAGACATTTCACATGTATATGCTAACAGAAACTAAAGCAATAAAAGCACCTTCCACATCTAAATTCTAGTCATAAACTTTAGCCTTAAAACAATGGGCATGAATTCTTCATCCTGCCGCCCCCAGGCCAAATTCTAACATGAAAGGATACAACATGCTTCACTGGGCCAGTAGAGTGCAATCTTGTCACATATTTTGCAGTTCCATATTTCACAGTGTTTTCTTACATTTAGAAACACAAGCCTATATTTTACATTCATTTATACAGTTGATAGAATTATATATTAAATTCTATTTGACTAGGCCGGCATCCTTCGTCCATCTCTCCCCAGTCGTTACACACCTCACTAAGGTTAAAAACTTTAAAGTCTCCAAAGGTGTTGGTAATAACTAGTGCATCCGTTTGTGTGCAAACATCTTTTACCACCTGTTGGTTGCTCCCCTCCCTCGTCCCCTGAAGGGGTAACCCCTGTTGGAATAGTAATTCCTGTAATTTCCATTGTTCTCTGTCCCCTGTTGTAGTTTGTCTGTCTCATTCGATTCTTTTGGCGTTCTAACCTCCTGGGAGGTACTTCTAAAGGGACTGCAGGTTCATCAATATCTTCAATTTTCATCCTCAACAATATTAATACCGTTGTTATTGCCATCAACCCTGTTTACACCTTCACCCATATTTTATGTTCTATTCCTAGTATTGGGCAAGGGATACGCTTTTCCTATTTCATATTCAGTTCTATCTCTCTCAAGTTTTTTTGTCTTTTTATTTACAATTTCATTTACTATTTTATCTATATTAACAAAAATAGCCCTGTATTTATCTACCTTAAACTGAAAACATAAATCACTTTTTAACCTCATATCACATTCATCAATAGTGTTTTTCAACATATTCATTTTTGTGTCATTGTCTTTTAACAACAATTCCAGCAATTCACAACCATACCTGTTAAACATTGCTATTAAATTGTTGTGAAAATCTGAACCTTGCCCTGTACCTGTGGGAAATTTCCAAGTTCTCAATCCCTTTGGTACGTGATCTCTATACAAGCATTCTCTTAAATAGTCATTTTCCACTTGCAACTTCTTGAATTTGAGTAGTTCCTTTTCGAAAAATCAAGTTGCTCGTCTACTGTTCCAATACTATTGTTCGATGTAGTACTTTTAAATTCACGCTAAACACCTTCACTCACCCATTCTGCTAAAGAAAAAGTCGCTGGTTCCATTCCTGTTTGAACCCAGTTATTAGTTCTGCCCTCTGTTGTCTGTCGACCATTCACAAGGTGCGAAGAAGATGTTGAGGTGGGGCTAGGGCTTCCTTGTCCTGGCCTCCTGGAGGAATTATAGAATCTTGTGTCTTGGTGGTTCTACCCAAATTCAAGTTATGGGAACCAAACGTAGTAGGTAGGGCACTAAAGTTTTTGCCCAAATCCATTATTTGTTGTGACAGCACCTGTATAAGTGCTGCGAGGCTCCCTATTGACTGGTTCATTTCACGTTGGGAACCAACTGTAGTGTTGTCAGTCGCAGTGTTCTACAATCCCCCTAGGACAAGGGAGCCCTAGCCCTGCCTCAACGTCTTTTTTGCGCCTTGTGAATGGTCGACAGACAACAGAGGGTGGAACTAATAACTTTGTTCAAATAGGAACAGAACTAGCATCTTTTTCTTTAGCAGAATGGATGAGTGAAGGTGTTTAGCATGAATTCAAAAGTACTACATCGAACAATAGTACTGGAACAGTAGACGAGCAACTTGTATTTTTTGAAAAAAAACTACTCAAATTCAAGAAGCTGCAAGAGGAAAAGGACTATTTAAGAGATTGCTTGCACAGACAGCACATACCAAAGGGATTGAGAACTTGGAATGTTCCCACAGGTACAGTGCAAGGTTCAGATTTTCACAACAATTTAATAGCAATGTTTAACAGGCACAGTTGTGAATTGATGGAATTGTTGTTAAAAGACAATGACACAAAATGAATATGTTGAAAAACACTATTGATGAATGTGATATGAGGTTAAAAAGTGATTTATGTTTTCAATTTAAGGTAGATAAATACAGGGCTATTTTTGTTAATATAGATAAAATAGTAAATGAAATTTTAAATAAAAAGACAAAAAAACTTGAGAGAGATAGAATTGAATATGAAATAGGAAAAGCTTATCCCTTGCCCAATACTAGGAATAGAACACAAAATATAGGTAAAGGTGTAAACAGGGTTGATAGCAATAACAACGGTATTAATATTGTTGAGGATGAAAATGAAGTTATTGATGAACCTGCAGTCCCTTTAGAAGTACCTCCCAGGAGGTCAGAACACCTGCAGAATCGAATGAGTCAGACAAACTACAACAGGGGACAGAGAACAATGGAAATTACAGGAATTCCTATTCCAACAGGGGTTACCCCTTCAGGGGATGGGGGAGGGGAGCACCCAGCAAGTGATAAACGATGTTTACACACAAATGGATGCACTAATTATTACCTTTGGAGGCTTTAATGTTTTTAACCTCAGTGAGGTGCATGTAGATGTCAAGTGGGCAGATTTGTTTCAAAAACGCTTAAACTATGTTCCTACAAATGTCCCGGTGATTGAGAAAATGCTGATAGAACTCAAACTTTTTGTTAGGGAATTGAATTTTAAGTTGTATTTTGACAATGAACAGTTGCACATTCCTGACATACAATGCAAGAAATCGAGTACTTTCAACCCTGCCTTGCACCCTATTTTATATATATATATTTGAAAATTTGTGTAGTAATCAGATTAGAAATATAGCTAAGTGCAAGAAACATGACTACACCCTAATTTAACAGAGGAGGAAAATACTTTATTGAAGCAAATTGTGAATAACAAAACTATTAGGGTTATGAAACCTGACAAGGGAGGGGGAATTGTAATCATGGATCAACGAACATATGGAGAAAAAATGTTGTTACATTTGTATAGTGACAGCTGTAATGAAATATCAGTTAATGAGGTTAATATTGCTTGTAGGTACATTGACATCACCTTGAATGATTTATTGATAAATGGACAAATCACAAGTAGTGAGTTCAATTTTCTTCAGCAAAGTGCACCCAGGATACCGACAATATTCAGTATCCTTAAAATCCACAAATATTTTGTGGATCCCCCCTGAGACCCACAGTAGATGTGAAGGCATCTAAGACCTTTAACCTGGCAAAATTTGTGGACTTTCATCTTAAACATGCATTAGATAAACAGCAACATGTACTTAAGGATTCATGGGACTGCTTAAGTAAAATCAGTGGGACTTTATTTAGTGATAACTTAATCTTGTTGACCCTTACTATTAAGGATCTGTTTACAGTCATCCCCCATGACATTGGTACATTGTGGTTTTATGACTTCCTATGTTCTAACACTATACTTAGTCATGCAAGGATTCTAATGTTCCATACATTAATGGATTTAATTCTTAACAACAATTTCCTAGTGTTTGATAACCAATTTTTTAAACAAAGGGTAGGAGTGGCAATAGGGGCGGCATGTGCCCCCCTTTTGCAAACATAGTCTTAACACAATGGGAAATCAATTCTGTGTTCAACAATGAGTTGTTCAAGTACTGCAAATTTTACAGTCAGTTCTTGGATGATATTCTTATTTTTTGGGAAGGTACACAAGACCTTCTGGACAGTTTCTTTGATTATTTAAATGACAGTACAACTTTTTAAATTTTTACTATGGAAACTGCATTGGATAGGATTCATTTTTTGCACATAGAGATTAAGAAAGAAATCAGTAACAAGTGTTTTATCTCTACTCTTTACAGAAAGCTGACCTACTCTGATACATTGCTTCACTATGATAGTTGTCACCCCCTGCACCAGAAAAGATCCCTTGTTAAGGGACAGGGGGTGAGGTTGGCTAAAATGGTGAGTGACTTAGAAATATTTATCAAAGAAATCGAGAAATTGAGGTGTATGTTATTAAGAAGGGGTTATCCAGAATTTTTTATTGATCCCATATTACAAGAAGTGACAATTAAAAGAACTGAGGGACACTTTTTTCCATTGTTAGGTACAAATACCAACGCCACTGATTCAGATACTAGGACAGTGAATAATAGTAGTACATGTGATATAATAGCTATGAAGTCTAATCAGGCTATGATTTTAACATTTAGCCCAGTTTTTTATGACATTAAGGATGTGATTATTAGTAATTGGAGCATTTTGACTAATGATTTGGAACATAGGGAGAAGGTGGGTGGAAAACCATTGGTAATTTATAAAATGAATTCCAACTTTAAGAATATAATTGAGAGAAGTAGCCCTGGAGAGAGAGTTGGGTGGATGAAAAAATGTGGGCAATGTGCACAATGTTGTTATTTTTTAGAAACAGACAGGGTCCACATTATAGGATATGGTGAAGTTAAACTAAGACAAAAGTTAAATTACCTTAGTAAGCGTCTAGTGTATATTGCAATTTGTCAACAATGTAGTCAGTTTTATATTGGGAAAACAAAAAAATGCCTTGAGTAAGCGTATATATCAACACTATTATGACATACATAGAGTTAATCTGAGTAATGCCCTGGCTAAGTACATTTTTGAATTGAGTGGTCATTCTTTTAAATTTGTTGGTTTGGAGCAGATAGTGGATAAGGATAAAAGGGGTGGTCCAAAAGAAATATTTTTGCAATATAGAGAGTTAATATGGCAACTTAGGTGCAATGCATCATCCTCCCCCCCCCCCCCCCCGGGTCTCAATGAGACTGTATCCATTACTAGTTTGTTAAAACTAAGGTCAGATTTTCACATGTAAATGCTCCACTTCCTAGTTTTTCATGTATTTTATATGTATTTTTCAGATATATTTTTCTACAAGTATTTTCATATGTTTTTTAGTCTTTCAATAATAACAATAAAATATATTTATTTTTTCATCAAGTTAAAATACTATGTACTATTTATATATTATTAGTCATATATTTATACATGTATTTTAATATTCATATTTATTCATATAAGTATTTATTGATAATAGTAATATATTGGAATATATATTTATTTATTGATCTATTAACCATGTTTAGAATGTCAGTTTAATATACGAGTTATTCATCATAGGAGTCTATATTTTCTAACTTAATTCTATAGAAGAGAAAGGTTTCTGTATTTTTAAATGACCACAGAAGGAGGGTTTCCTTTGGTGATCATGTGATGTGGGTATGAGTATTTAAGTAAATTAATTGTTGTAAAATGTGTTTCTGATGATATCAAAGGCTTAAGTCCGACGAAAGCGCTAAAATAAATAGTGTTTGCTATAGATTGTTTGTTTGCTGGTTCCTGCTGCATTTCTACATATATACATACAAACATACTACCTTCTCTTAACAAAGTAGATATAAAGTTAACTAGAAATGTTTGACTTGTAATAATGTCATTCTACAGAGGAAAAGATATACTGCTGCAAAAAGGCCTTACCTTGGGCTGCATACCTCTCAACTTGCAGACAGTGAAAATAGGATCAAAGGCCCCTGAAAAATAGTAACATCCACCTAAAACTCTCACCATCGAATTAGCATAACATGTGAATACCAAATAACATAACTCTTTCCTGCTTTCAGTAGAACTGCAGGATACTTCTCAGAAAAACAGTTAAAAACACAAAGTGACAAAAATGATAGAAAAATATAAACACATTATAAAAGAAAGTGTAAAATCTGAAGACTTTAATGAACTGTATCACAAAATTCTACCACACAAGGTCATTTATTTTTGCTTCAGAAAAAGAGAGTTGTAAGGTGTGTTCGCTGTCTTTAAATTGTTATTGCCACTAGTATGTTGGTCATGCAGTATGGCTTTCTGTGTAGTAGACAGCTTCAAAAATCACACATGATGAGGGGGATTCAGAAAATTGTGTGAAAGGTAAATAAAGTCTGAAAACAGGGACATACCTACAAAAATTGGAACATCTTAAATCAGGCCTGAAATTAGGAACAGTCCTCCAAAACAGGGACAATTGAGAGGTCTGGCACAAGGTGCTTGACATTCTGCTTGATGAATATTCACTGTGTGCAAATTCATCTCAATGGGTTAAACTAGTCAAATGCTACAGCTCACAGACTTACATGCTCTCAACGGTACAGCAATGACATTATAAAAACACTCAATGCATGTCTTGTAGCAGGTTCCTGTCCAAGCTATCCAATCTTGCATAGCTTAAGTAGTTCTGCATTATACTGTGTAATATGACCATTCAAAATAACGTCACACCATATTGCACTGAATGTATAGCCAGTGCTGCCAACTGATGCATTGCTTTCCATGACCATAAATGGTATTCCACATCATAGCTAAAGACTGTATTCATTATGTCTCACCCAGCATTGTAAACAAGAGTGCAGATCAGTGTATGTGATGTGTGCTGTGTCTTTAAGAAGCATGTTAAAGACTGTAAGTGCACATATAAATTCCAGACACGTGCAATATCTAGTGCGATTTTGAAACAGCAGCCAGAGAGTGAGCATGCATGATTGCAGTTGCTAGTTTGTATATAAGTTACTTTAAATTAAAGTCAGTAAACTTCTACAATGATGTATTTGTATAAAATAAAGCTGCTTGAACAGAACCCATGAAGACTCTTCTATTGTGTCCAAAGTAGGCGAATGACATGATGTCAGAAGTGGGATGGCAGAGAATAATATTCGGAACCATGAGGTGTGGAGACGACAGTGAAGGTAAAACTAAGAGAAACGAGCACAAAAAGATCCAGAAAAAAAATCAAAGGTAATGAGAAGTAGCATGAACTGTTTATTTGGTAAAAAAGACAAAACGGGGCATTACAAGGGCACAAACTGCATCATTAATCAAGCGGAAGGCACAAAAGGTTTATTAACTAAAGGAAATGTTTGAAACAAAGGTATTTGATGAAATGATTAACAGTAAAGCAAAACAAGCATGTTTAAAGCAAAATGAGTATGTTTGAGGCAAAACAGGGCATGTTTAGAGTAAAACAAGCACAAGAAAAGTACAGTGGGCATGAAAAGAGATTAAACAAGCAAAACAAATATGATAAGTGCAAAAAGAGCACATTAAGCAAAAACAAAGCAAGGCGACTGCATGTGTTTTGGCAAAGTGCTGTGTTTTGGCATAACCATGCCTTTGTATTGTATCAAGGGCGATACTAAAGTTATTTGAAGTATCTCAAAGTGTGTAAAAGTGCTTACAGTGTGTGCTTATTACTGTGCATGTATTTTGAAGAGTTTATTGTGTGCAAGTTGCAACTATTTTATGAAATACAGTCAAAGTATAGCCATTTCATTGCCTAGCAAGGTACCACCATTGTTAGGAAATTTCAGTGTGCTATGTACAGTTTATTTGCAAAGTACAATTACTTTGAAATGCTATTGACTTTTGGACAAAAGAAGCTCAGTTCATTTGTCATGTAGTTGTTTGAGATGTTTCATAGAATGATGATAAATGGCTTTAGCAATGCAATAATTACAAAGAAGACCATTTCAGTCACATTCTGCAGTTATTTAATATTTTTCTTATACTGATATGAGGTGATTTCTTGCAAAATGATATTATAAAAGTATCACAGTGCCCTGGAATTTTATTTTGCAAAGTCTAATTATTCAAAGTTACTACAAATTTGTCTAAGAGAATAATTTCAAGAAGCCCAAAAATGCATAAATTTAGAGGTACAAAGGCATTGAACAAAGTTATAAATGCTGGCATAAGTTTCTGGCATATGTGCATGCATGTATGCTCATGCTTATTTGCAAAACCCTTCACTGGTATGTGTTAATATAGCAGACAGATTTTGAAAGCCTTTACCACATATTTGATCAGAATATTGCAGAAAACTGGAGAATATTTGAGCAAGAGTGTGATGTTTTTATACAAGCAGCTTATGCGATAAAGATGCATGCACCAGGGCATTCATTTTGCTAAACCTAGCTGGGTTAGAGGCCATAGAAAGAGGGCGTTCATTTGTGTATGCACCAGCAGTATATGAAGGAGAAAGTGAAAGCCATCATATTGTTGTACAGGCTGAATTAAGGGAAGACCCTGAGTGTTTGAAACACAAGTACAGAGAAATGTGCAACCCCCAGACAAATATTACATTAGAGAGGCATTTATTTTACTTGAGAGATCAGAAACCAGAGGAAACTTTTGCAGCTTATATAACTGACCTGAGAAACAAAGCTAAAATGTGTTGGCTGATGACTTAAAAGATGAGTTGATAAAGGACAGGCTTGTGTGTGGTATTAATAATGCTGCTGCGAGAAAGATATTGCTTTATGGCAGTGATTTAACATTGAGCAAAGCCATAGAGATCTGTCAAATGAATGAGGTGACAGAGAAACACACTTGTGAGTGACAATGGCATGATTTCAGTAAGCTCCAGAGCAAATGTAGATAGCATGCAACACGTGGCAAACAGAAACAGGCCCAAGCACATGGCAGCCACACTGCCTGCTGGTTCAGCAGGGAATCCACGTAGCTTACCAGCAAATTCTAAGAAAAGAGTGAGCTCAGTGCAGTGCAAGCATGAATCAGCAAAACCCAAATCCAGCTTTATTGTTAACTGTCGCAATTGTGGTGCAAATCATGAGTCTAAAAGTGAGACGTCCTTAGCATTTGGTCAGCAATGTCACAAGTGCAAAAAATGGAACCATTTCCAAAAATTTTGTAAATCAAGTAAGCCTCACATAGTTGTAAAGAAAGGTCACACAAAGAAGCAAGTCTATCAAGTAGAGTAGAAGCAGTCAGCTTTCTATGTAGATTGTTCATAGGTTCATAGATTCATAGCATTTATAAGCCTAGCTGGAATGTGTTGGCTTATGCTGCCCCCTTAGATTAGTTCCCTGTGCCTCTGTCCAGCAGAGCCATTGAAGTGATCCCTGGGGCATAGATTCATAGCTTCATAGGTTGGTACTAAGCTATCGGTCCTAGGGCCTATACAAGCCTAGCCATAACAATTCCTCGGATATTTCTTTCCACAATATTTACTTCCCTGGACCCCTGTCTAGCAGGGTGACTGACGTGATCCGCGGGAAGAATTTCCTATCTCCCATCCAATCGTCAAGGTTTCTCTTGAAGAGGGTTAGCAAGGAACTCTGCCTAATGTAGATTGGAATCTTGTTCCAGAGCATGGGAAGTCTCTGGGACAGGAATCTATCCCTCTAGCACATCCTATTTATTATTGTGGTGAGATTTAAATCCCTAGAGCATGTGACTCGAGGGGATTTCTGTGTTGGACATGGCCTTGTATGTCAGGCAGAGATCACCTCTGAGTAGACAGTATGCAACCGAGTACAGCTGGAATTTCTTCAGTTGAGCTGCATAGGGCATCTGTTTGAGGCCAGTAATCCTCTTGGTGAGGTACTTCTGTGGTCTTTCCAGCTGTTGCAGGTGTCTTGTAAGGTACATCCCAAATGGGGCATTGTACTCTATGATGGGTGTGATGAGTGATGTGTAGAGGGGCACAATGACCCCTTTTGATCTGGATGCAAACCCTTTTGTGATTAGGTGGGCCACATAGAAGGAATTTCTAACCACTTTGGCAGTGTGATCATCAAAGGAGAGGTTACCTACTTGGGTCCCCAGATCCCTTATTACATCTTATGTATTTAGGGGGCTACCACCTATGTGGTAGTTTGTGGGTACTATGTTTTTTTCCAAAGGGGATGACTATGCACTTTTTGGCATTTAGCTTGAGGCTACTGTTATTACTAAGTTGAAACACCATTTCTTTGTCCAAAGTTCTTTCTGACAATGGTATTCAATGCACTAGTCAGTTGTTTCAGAAATTTGCAAGAGAATGGGACTTCGTACATGTTACTAGTAGTCCAGAATAACCGCAGTCAAATGGCTGAACACGCAGTGCAGAGTGCAGAGCAATTACTTAAGAGGTCAAAGCATGACAATACCAATGTGTTCTTGAATTTGCTTAATCTCAGAAGTATACCCGTGGTGGTATTTCACCTGCTCAAAGACTAATTTGCAGGCAAACCAGAACTACGCTACCCATTAATTCCAGTTTATTGAGGCCTAAACTTAAGAACAATAAAACCATCAAGGCTCAATTGTTTAAGAAGCGTACTATCCAGAAGTCCAGTTAGGACAGATTGAGCCAATTACTTCATCCTTTGAAAGAAGGAGAAACAGTACAAATTCAGACAACGAAAGGTTTCAGTTGAATCAGTCAGATTACATGCATCTGTGTCAAACCAAGATCTTCTGTGGTAGACTCCAGGGCTTATAAAATATAGGAGGAATCATAGACATCTTCTTCCTGTACCAGAATCATTATCATCTCAACATTGTTTCTGTGGTGTAGACTCCAAATCTAAAAGCGAACCAGATGTTGTTCCCATACCAGAGTTTGTTCAAACCTCTGATTCCATTCCTAAAAATGTTCCAAACATTCCAAAGGTTGAACATTTTGTAGAGACAGTTCCAGTTGCTAAATCCAATTCCCAGTTTTATGTCACACACAATGGATGAATATTTAAGCCCAGTGTGAAGTACACAGCAACGTGAACTTAACTGTATATATATATATATATATATATATATATATATATATATATATATATATATAGATATATATATATATATATATATATATATATATATATATATATATATATATATATATATATATATATATATATATATATATATATGTGTGTGTGTGTGTGTGTGTGTGTACCTAGTGTTGTATTATGCATGACAAAGAATTACCTGTGATATCTGCATGTCAAATAGACTCATAACTTTGCATGATCTATTTCTCAAAGAGGGAGGATGTAGATCAGAGTGTATGTGATGTGTGCTTTATCTTTATGAAGCACATTAATGACTGTACGTGCACGTATAAATTCAAGACACGTGCAATCCCTAGTGCAATTTTTAAAGAGCAGCCAGAGAGTGAGCATGCATGATTGCAGTTGTTAATTTGCATAGAAGTTACTTAAATTAAAGTCAGTAAACTTCTATAGTGATGTATTTGTATAAAATAAAGCTGGTTAAACAGAACCCAGGAAGACTCAAAGTAGGAGAGCGATAAAGAGGTTATTTCATCCAGCATACAAACTGCATTAAACATTCAGCCAAGAATAGCAATATAGGTGTATAGTACAAGCATCCTGAAATTTCCAGGTAATTGTCTCATCAATAATTAGTCTGTAATTGCCCAATAATCCAGAGTAGCCTTGCCTCATTCACAACAGTAGCTGTATTTGCCACTCCCTGCACAGGTTCTTAAAGAGGGACTTTCAGTTTTCCCAACCATTTTATTGTGTGGGTTCACACAGCATTTTCATCCTAGCATATAACAGAGGCAGCCCATCCTTAGTGTTTTCTGTTCAAATCTTGATAATATAACGTGGCAGTTTAGTGCAAAAGATTCAATTGTGAGCTACAGATGAGTTTCCTCCCAAGTTCAGTTCCTTCTGTTTTCCTCTTCTGTGATTGAGCAATTTACTTAAACAGACAGTGCTACAGAGGCACAAATGAAAACAGGCAAGTGGCTCTAATGGATTTTCCTGGTGAATTCTTTCCTTGTGTGATACCTGCTTTATCTAGTTCAGGGTCATAGGGTAACCATAGCCTTTTCCAGTTCTCAGTAGGCACAAGGAAAAGAAATTAATATCAGTAGTACTAAACACACACACACACACACACACACACACACACACACACAAACACGCATGCACACATGCGCACGCACGCACACACACACACACACACACACACGCATGCACGCATGCACACACACACACACGCACACACACACACACACACACACACACACACACACACACACACACACACACACACACACACACACACACACACACACACACACACACACACACACACACACACACACACTATGGAAACCTCTGGGCAATTTGGAATATCACTGATTTATCTAGGGCATACTAGGAACAACTTGCAAATGCTATGGAGACAAGGTAGGCCATGTAGACTCCACATAGAAAGCACCACAGTAGGGAACCAAACCATTGGGGTGCTTTGGTCTGTGGCACAGCTAGAAGGGAAGCATACAGAGCATGCCCTGAACATCTTCACTTAATGCATAATCCATTGTGATGTCCTGAGTGCTGAGTTAGATAGCACGTGCTTTGCCATGTACTATATGCACCTCCATATAAGTTCAACAGTGCTTGTTTCAGTATGGCCAAGCATCTTTATGCAGGTACTTGAATATCTTAGGACTCCGTGTTCTTCTTTAATAATATGGGGGGTGGGCTGCTTGGATCACTAATGAATGAGCACATACTCTAGAGTTATTAGTGGGTAAATGAAGCAGTTGTTGAGTATGCAGTGATATAGCAAGTGAATTTGGTAGTACATACCAAAATGTCATCTGACTTAACGTACACCATTGTAAAGGCAATGCTGTATTAGCTGGTGTCACATGACTTCAAGTGGCATTATATATTAAGCACAGTAGAGTTATGCACCACATAATCTGGAACATAACCACTTCCAGAAGAACAAAGTCACAAAAATCATTTTTTACAAATCATACTTGACAAAGTAAGTCAATTAAGAAAGCAAGTTATTTAGAGATATAGATACCAGAAATCGTACTTTCTCTTATAGTGGTATTTAAGCAATAGCAGTAAGCATAGCTTAATGCAGACAGCATGTATAATTGGGAAAACAACAAAATTACTTTCTTAATATTTATTTTCTATATATTTATTTTCTTCTGAGTCAGTGATCAAAACAAACCTGGAGAACAGGTAGTGTAGAAATGAAGGGAAGCTTTTGTGATTATTGACTGTCATAAGTAAAAATAAACAGTGAGAATTTTATAAAATAAAATTGAGGAGGAGCAGGGGGTTTAAAGATTTATTGGTCTGGATAAATCACAAAATAAAACCACAAATAAATAGACCAATGATTTAATCAGTACATTCATCCTTTTTCAATGGATTTCTTCAGAATAAATAAATCTTGCCACTTTTAAATGAGTAGAACACAGAAATCACATGAGCACTCAAATCATTGACCCTAAATTAACTATACAAAACTTAAAAAAAATAAAAGTTTAAAAATAATTGAACTTTTTGTTTCAAAATTTATATTTTATATTTTACATTTTGCATAGCCTCCTAGATTAAAAAAAAAAGAAAAAGCATTGAATGTTTACTGTACAATTTAGCTCTGACGGTTTATCAGCTTGGAATCTTAACTGCCACAATGCTTCCTTCTCTTCATTTTTATTATTAAGGTCACCATGTCTCAAATCAGGATATATATTAAGGGTCTGAAATATTGAACAATCTAAAGCTGCAGTGCTAATTTCATAGAGAAACAGGAAAGTATTTAATATATTCGATAAGAATGGAATGTTAAAAAAAAAGAAATGGAATGTATGTAGTAGGTAGTGTTGATTGAGTACTGTGTTTTGTTGTTTTACAATTAAGTTGTTTAAGGCAAAAGTCTAAACTGGCATTCATACATCAGAATTAGAGCTGTATGGATAGTATAGGGTCAGAGGACTTTGCACTGGGTGATTCAAAGAATGAATGTTAGGGACTGTCTTTGTTTTTTTTTTTTTTTTAATTTTTGGGGGTCATCATCCCTCCAATGACCATCAAGTTTCCCTCAGGACACCCAATGTCCCTGTCATTCCTCCCAGGTGTGAGATCCCACCAGACCATTTGTTAAGTGGGAAGCAAGAGTTGGATGCTGAAATTAGTATTGTCATTCCCTGGAAGGGTGATATTTTCTGACATTTTTTTGCTTGTAACCTAACACACACACACCTCCCCCACACATACCCATGGTTTATGCAGTACAGTATCAGGAGTAACATACTTACTGCTACATATACTAAATCTCCTGACTGGGCAGTACACAAATTTTACAGCACATACCTAAGCAAATTACTGTGGGTGAATCACCTGTACTTCTACATGTGTCACCACTGCAATAAGCTGAGCTGCCAACCTCCCCCAAAATGACTGAGCTGTCATTGGCCATGGTCTCTCTTCCTCCTCCCATTCCATTCTGCCTCCCCCAAGATGGTTGAGCTGTCATTGACCACTGTCTCTCGTCCTCCTCCCATTCTATTCTGCCTCCCCCAAGATGATTGAGCTGTCATTGGCCACTGTCTCTCATCCTCCTCTCATTATATTCTGCCTCCCCAAGATGGTTGAGCTGTCATTGGCCACTGTCTCTCATCCTCTACCCATTCCATTCAGTGCCCATGCTGCTAGTTGGACATGGATCATCTAGGGCACATTCATGATTTGATAGTTCTATGCCATGGACCCAGAACAGGAATTATAGAGACTTTTACTGAAAACAGTGTGCCTCTGTAGACAGGAGAGTAGTACACTAAACAGCTGGGTACTATTGTCTATCAGGCTGCAGTGGTAAGGACACAAAAAAACAAGTATAAATACCAAGGGCATGTTAGTAAATACCAAGGGCATGTTAGTAACAACAGCCGTTTTACTTAAAAGTCCTTATTCCCAGTATGAATCACATTAGATAACATACCAAAAATAGAAAAGGTGTAAAATGCTAGTAAGTAAGTAAGTAAGTAAAACAATTTTATTTTCAGTCAGACCATGCAGGAACACTTCACAGCTGAATTAAATTATGTTTCGCTTAGCTCAAGTGCAAAACAAAACATAAACACAGGAACAATTAGATAATTCAACAAAAACATCATCATCAACAACAGCCAAGTCAAGCCATCAGAAGGCACAAAGATGCAATATCCATCTTCCTAACCCATCACAGTGGCGAACTGAAGTGACCGCAGTAGTCTACAGCATCCACACTATCAGTCGCTTTCCACAACTCCAGCAATGCCCCAACAACTAGGCCATTCCCTCCGACCCAACAGAATCAGCCACCTCCATACGCACAAAAACCTTCCATCCACACCATCCTCACCACTGTAGGCTTTCATCCTCCAACACCGTCAACTTCCTAATTTCCAGACAAGTCCTCTCTGACCCACCACAACTTAGAAATATACAGTCATCTGCACACAGCTCAACTGCCACTCTTTGAAGGCCTGAACGTTCGCGGTCATCCCACAATCCTGAAAAACAGTCCAATGGTCGTCCAAGGCAAACTCCCACACCAATCAAAAAAGGCACCATGGTTGCCAACTGATCACACACCCAAACCACTCAAAACTGGATTTCTAAATGCCCAACTAATGGCAATCACACACAAAACACAAAAACGGATATCGGGAGCCAGAGTAGCCGCAGCCATATGGGCACCGCAATCTTATAATCTTAGTGAATGCCATTGACAGTTACCTCACAAAGCTCTGACAGATACGCATATGTTGAGTCAGAGGCATGCATGTGAAAACACATGTACATTATCTCAACTGGAAATGTAATGAATAACAGTATATGAATACCCGAGACAATAATATGTTGAAGAAGATGGCACATTTCTCCCTATGACACTCTGCTTTGAAAGGGACACCAGCTACTACTGAAGTAGAGAGAGAACTAGCAGCAAATTTATGTCTCATTCTGTATATCTATGTAACATCAGCACTTGCATCTTATTATATGTCAGTGCCCTATGTCATTGCTGGGATGTTTAGTGAGGTGCAATTGGCTACTTCCTCTGCCACTTAGATTTAAAATGGAGTGCAACCCACCAGTAGATAATATAAATATTACATAGCAGTTTTAGCCACAGTGGGATCTTGCTGCCTTAGACATTTAATTCATTAAATCACTAGTAAGATGAGTATATATGTTGATATATACAGTCATTTGCCCCAAAGTATTGATCATATTTACTTTCTTGCACACTGAGCACAGTGTATCTTTTGGGGCCATTTTGCTGTCTCTACTACAGCAGTAGCTTACTGGAGAACCTATGTGGTTCTGTTAACCTTGAACATTTTTGCATTGTTGTATAAGTCAGGCAAGGTAGTATGTCAGACTTTTGTCTGTGAAATGCTAGTAATTTTTTAGCTGCTTACACCTATGAACAAGGCATACCCAGTGTTTATCTTGTCTGTTCATCTTGCCCTAAGTAAATTAAGCATGTGCCAAAGTTCAGATTTAAAAATCTTCAAAGCTATGTTGCAGAAACCATTAAGTTGTATGAAGGATCCATTTTAAATTGCAATGCACAAATCTTCAAACGGGGTACAAGTTCTACATCTACTAGGTACCAAAGAGAGGTTCCACCTGTGAAATCTTCTGTTTGCCTTATTTTAAGAAATCTTGGCTCATAATATTTGAGCTTAACACCTGATTTGTTGCATCCAGATTGGGTGGATTATTGTTCATTAAAATTACATGTGGATGACATTCATCTACGACTATCATCCAACTAATGAGACGTAGGTAGACTTAATTACATCTACATATTTGATAGGGTAGTACTTAATGAAAAAATCATTGCTGCTCTTTCCATGCTAGCAACACTTTGCCAAAAATGTATATTTATTTATTTATTTATTTATTTATTTATTTATTTGTCTTTGTTTACAGGGCAAGTATGACTGGGCAAGGCCCAGTTTTCAGCCTGGGGAGAAAAGCTCCAGTAAATGACATTTACAATTTCACATATAATAAACCAAAAGTACACTTGTAATACTAAAGCTTGTGTATATATAAGTAGCAATGCTAGAAATATATACATATTTCAGTAAAGTTCAGCAGATTGTACATCTCAGTTGTCCCCTGTCAATGAAGGACACAGTTGGAACCCCTGGGACAAAGTTGTCACTCATCTAGGTTACACTTTAAGAGGGTCAGCAAGGTACTCTGTTTGACATGTATGGGAAGTCTATTCCAGAGATGGGGCAGCCTCTGAGAGACAAACCTGTCTCTCCAGCAGGTTTTGTTGATGTTGCATATTAGATTTAGGCCTTTCAAGCAGGCAATGCATAAGGAGTTAGACTTATGGGTGTGGAGCATCTCTCATAGGGCAGGGTCTGAAATTGTCTTGTAGGCAAGACACAGATCACCTCTGAGCAATCTGTATGATACTGAGTAGAGTGATAGTGATTTGAACCTGTCCTCAAAGGACAGGTATTGCAGGCCATAGATTATCTTTGTGAGGTATTTCTGTGGCCTTTCCAGTTGGTACAGTTGTTTGGAGAGGTACATACCAAACAGAGCATTATACTCAATTGTAGGCCTAAAGAGGAAGGAGTACAGAGAGGTAATAACCTCCTTTTTTCTAGATGCAATCCCTTTGCTTATGAGATGAACCAAGTAAAAGGCTTTTCTGACCACTGCTGCCACATGATGGTCGAATGTGAGATTGTTGTCAATCTGAGTACCAAGATCTCTCACCACAGGTTGTTTGCTTAGGGGGTTGCCGTTGATGTGGTAATCAGTAGGGGCCATGTTTTTGCCAAATGGTATGATAATACATTTTTTGCATTTAACTTAAGCCCATGACTTTGACACCAGTCATTTGTTGCTGTGAGATCCTCTTGCAGTATGTTAACATCATTTGGGGGTGTCAATGACAGCACTCAGCTTACAGTCATCCACAAACCTGGTCAACCACAGGCCTTTTGTCTTTGCCTGGAGCGCTGAGATGTAGATGCCAAACAGTAGGGGACCCAGGACAGATCCCTGGGGAACACCACTAGTGACACGTCTGCTGTTGGAGGTGAAGGAATCTGTTTTGACTTTGTGGTTCCAATCAGTGAGCCAGTTGGCCACCCACCTGATGAGACAGAGATTTACACCAAGTTGTATTAGCTGTTTGATGATGCCCAAGTGGGGGATTGTATCAAAGACCTTGGCCAAGTCAAGGTAAGCTGTATGTACTGACTTTCTCTTATCCAGGGCCTTGGTGACAGTCTCAAAGAAGTCAACCAGGTTCAACAGGCAAGATCTTCCCTTGACAAATCCAAACTGGGAGGGGTCAAGTGCTTGAAGATTGCCTATGGCCTTGTTTATGAGATCCATAATACGCTCCATGGCTTTATAAATCAGACTTGTCAAGTTAATGGGGCGATAGTTTCCAGGGTCAGTAGTGGCAACAATGACAATAGCAGTTCTCCACTCTGCTGGAATGAAGCCTGTACTTAGGCTGTAATTGAATAGGGTGCTCAATGACAAAGCTAGTTCTTGCTGGAGATGGGGCAGAATACAGCCTGGGATACTATCATGTCCCATAGAAGATGTGTTTTTGCCTTAGATAGGGCCTTTAACACTTGATCTATGGAGATGTGAGGTGTGGGACAAGTATAGGGGATGTCGAATGAGCCTTCGGTGGGGGGACAGAGGGGTGAGGTTTGTGCAGAACCTATCTGCTAGCAGGTTGGCTAAGTCAACAGGATCAGTGTAAGTGACACCATTAAGTATTAATTTGGAACAAACCAGGGCTTTGCCATGGAGATTTCTGATATAACTGAAGAAGGTTTTGTGGTTTCCCTTTGTTTTGGAGGCTAGTTTCAATTCATAATTGGCTTTGGAGGTTTTCACTAGTGATCTAATTTGCTTGTTGAGGCTAAGGAGTGAGTTTTTCCAATTTGGAAATAGTTCCTTTTTAAACTTGGACAACAGTTTCTTCCTTTTGTTGTAAAGCCTGTTGATAGAAGATGTCCACCAGACAGGTTTGTGTTTCCTAGAGAAGCAGGTTGTAGTTCTGTTGGGTATGTCTGAGTCCATGCAGTTGTACAGGTGCTTGTATACTGCACTGGCATACTGTTCAGCATAGTTGTCTGCATCCTCTGAGGGGGCGGTGGTGTGAAGCTACTGATACCCTCCCTTAGGAGGTTGTAGTCAGCTTTTGAAAAGTGTTTTAGCTTAGTTACAGTTGTGTGTGGGGGGATAGAAACTTCAAATGAGACAGATCAATGATGTGATCTCACCAGGTAAGAACATACTATGGGAGTGGTGCAGTGGTCACCCATGTTGGTGAGAACAACACCCAGAATGTTATCTCCCTACACCAGGTAAGAACATACTATGGGAGTGGTGCAGTGGTCACCCATGTTGGTGAGAACCACACCCAGAATGTTATCTCCCTACACCAGGTAAGAACATACTATGGGAGTGGTGCAGTGGTCACCCATGTTGGTGAGAACCACACCCAGAATGTTATCTCCCTACACCAGGTAAGAACATACTATGGGAGTGGTGCAGTGGTCACCCATGTTGGTGAGAACCACACCCAGAATGTTATCTCCCTACACCAGGTAAGAACATACTATGGGAGTGGTGCAGTGGTCACCCATGTTGGTGAGAACCACACCCAGAATGTTATCTCCCTACACCAGGTAAGAACATACTATGGGAGTGGTGCAGTGGTCACCCATGTTGGTGAGAACCACACCCAGAATGTTATCTCCCTACACCAGGTAAGAACATACTATGGGAGTGGTGCAGTGGTCACCCATGTTGGTGAGAACCACACCCAGAATGTTATCTCCCTACACCAGGTAAGAACATACTATGGGAGTGGTGCAGTGGTCACCCATGTTGGTGAGAACCACACCCAGAATGTTATCTCCCTACACCAGGTAAGAACATACTATGGGAGTGGTGCAGTGGTCATCCATGTTGGTTAGAACCACACCCAGAATGTTATCTCCCTACACCAGGTAAGAACATACTATGGGAGTGGTGCAGTGGTCACCCATGTTGGTGAGAACCACACCCAGAATGTTATCTCCCTACACCAGGTAAGAACATACTATGGGAGTGGTGCAGTGGTCACCCATGTTGGTGAGAACCACACCCAGAATGCTATCTCCCTACACCAGGTAAGAACATACTATGGGAGTGGTGCAGTGGTCACCCACGTTGGTGAGAACCACACCCAGAATGTTATCTCCCTACACCAGGTAAGAACATACTATGGGAGTGGTGCAGTGGTCACCCATGTTAGTGAGAACCACACCCAGAATGTTATCTCCCTACACCAGGTAAGAACATACTATGGGAGTGGTGCAGTGGTCACCCATGTTGGTGAGAACCACACCCAGAATGTTATCTCCCTACACCAGGTAAGAACATACTATGGGAGTGGTGCAGTGGTCACCCATGTTGGTGAGAACCACACCCAGAATGTTATCTCCCTACACCAGGTAAGAACATACTATGGGAGTGGTGCAGTGGTCACCCACATTTGTGAGAACCACACCCAGAATGTTATCTCCCTACACCAGGTAAGAACATACTATGGGAGTGGTGCAGTGGTCACCCATGTTGGTGAGAACCACACCCAGAATGTTATCTCCCTACACCAGGTAAGAACATACTATGGGAGTGGTGCAATGGTCACCCACGTTGGTGAGAACCACACCCAGAATGTTATCTCCCTATTATTTTTATTTACTTATTTATTTTATCTGTTAACCGGTTTGAATGTTGCTTCACCTGGACCATTGCAGGTTCATCACTAGGGATAATTAGAAATGTAGAACAAAAATGACATTTCCATTGCAATCTTTGCACAGTTCTATTTATGGCCATTAGAGAGAGTAGTTGATAAGCAAGCCATAATGACCGACGGGTGTGTTATTATGTAAATAATGCCTGCACAGGCAGGTAGCTATTAAAACAATTATAGACTTTATTGGTGCCATCCTGGACAATAATTTTTTTTTTTGAAGGAGAGCTTTTTAAACAAATTAAAGGTGCTGCGGTGGGCACAGTACGTGCACTTATCTATGCAAACCTAGATCGTTACAGTTGGGTAAAAAAATACATATTCCTTTCTAAATTTTATAACCATTATAAACTTTGCCTCAGATACCTGGATGACATCTTAATTTCATGGGATGGCCAAGATGATTTAGTTTACTTTTAATTTTAACAGATTAGAAATAAATTATTTAGATACCACTATTAAACTGACAGATTTGGGCTCTAATTCTAATATTTATAGAAATCCCACATTTATCAGCTCTTACTTGCACTTCATCCATTAATATACAAGCAGAGTTTGGTGAAAGGGCAATGCATTGAACTAACCCATATGATATCATCCAAGGAGACACTGTTGAGTGAAATGGACAAACTAGTGGGTATGTTTATTGAAAGGGGATATACATGACATTTTGCAACTAACATCATGAACAAAGTCCTAAGAAAATGCAGTGATACTGTATATATATATATATATATATATATATATATATATATATATATATATATATATATATATATATACCCCACCTATCAGAATTGATATAAACAGTTACACACCTTTTAATGAGACTGGATAAAGCACAGAAAAAAAATATTTTGAGAGAGTATGCATGCTGCAGTATAATGATAAGGATCTGACAAAATAAAAATATAGTCAAATGTAATTGGAATATTTTTAAAATCAACCCAGTGATTTTAGACACAGTAGGTAAACAACCAAACTTTGATTGAGACTCCCAGTAAATTTAAGCCCCTCCTTCAGAAGAATTCCCTTGCCTTTAGCAATGGTGAAATAAAAAGGAGTACAATTAAATGGGGCAATTGTAAACAATGTTCAAGCATATCAGAAGGTGAATTCTTGACACTGAATAATATACAAGGTTCCACCATTAAGTTACAAACCGGTAATTATATGAGTAAAAATGTGTACATAGCAACATACTCAGCATGCCCAGGGTTTTTGATAGGTAAAACCAAATCTTTGTTGAAAAAAAGAATATATGAACACAATTATGATATTCAGAGAAAAAAAACACAAATAGAGCTCCTTATAAACACACAGAGCATTGAAATGGTTACAAAAAAATTCGTTATCAGCTCCCACTTGCTGGAATCTAAATAACAAACATAGAATATAAGGAATTATACAATGACCCTCCATTAATATTCCAAAACATGCATGCTGATTGGTCAGCGTGCCCGTTGTAAATCAGACTTATACTAATGGAAAAAGTTCCGGTCACCCAGACTTTTTCCATTAGTATGTCTTTCCTTTTTTAATGTTAGGCAGCAACAGAGAATGGAAGAGCTTTGTTGCTGTAATCTTGCTATGTTAAACGAGTTTAACATAGTGAGATATCTTTAAAAAAAAGCAATGGAGATCTTCCTTTCTCCGTTGCTTTTTTTAAAGCTTTCTTGCTATGTTAAACTCATTTAACATAGCAAGACAGCTTTAAAAAAGGGAACGGAGATCTTTCTTTCTCCGTTGCTTTTTTTTAAAGATATCTCACTATGTTAAACTCCTTTAACATAGCGAGACAACTTTAAAAAAGCAACGGAGATCTTCCTTTCTCTGTTGCTTCCTCTACACACAGCTCTGATGTACTGAGTAAGCATACGCATGTGCAGTACATCAGAACTGCTCCAGGATACCGGACAGCTGCAGAATGGCAGCATGGAGGCATTATACAATGCCATTATTTAAGAAAAGTAAGTATTTTTTTTTCTTAAATAATGTAATTGTATAATAGCAATAACCCATTTCTGTGTATGGGTAATGCTGGATTTACCCACTGTTGTCTTTGTTTGGCCATTCGGGCTACACCCTTGTGACCAAACAACACCAACCATGGGTAAATCCAGCATTATAGACCCAACCAAATACATGCAGGGGAGACAAGGTGCCTGGATTAAACCATAAATATCATAATCCACAAAAGAGATCCAGCACCATGCACTGAAGAAGGGTATTATTAAGCCGAAACCGGTTTGTGCTGCTTATGGATTTTTGGGTTTCCCACAATAAAAGTATTTAATTTTGATCTTCTCCTGGTGCTGGATCTCTTTTTTGGATTATAAATCTAGCATTACCCACACTCAGGCGTGGGTTATTGCTTAATTATTGTAGCAGCTCAAAGTAAATGCCACTATACCCCAAAATTTAATGAAAATGTTTCTATTTTTGTGTGCTCAAATTGAGAGCAGCTAAACCATGAAATGTTACCCTGTTCATGTTTTTCATGATACTTGCAAAAATATGTTATATTTTGTAGTATTCAGTAATTCTTCTTCTTTCAGCTGCTCCTGTTGGAGGTCACCACAGCAGATCAACTGTTTCCATTTCTTCCTGTCCTCTGCATCTTGCTCTGTCACACCAACCACCTGCATGTCCTCTCTCACCACATCCATAAACCTTATCTTAGGCCTCCCTCTTTTCCTGATACCTGGCAGCTTCATCCTTAGCATCTTTTTCCCAATATACTCTGCGTCCCTCCTCAGCACATGTCCAAACCAACGTAATCTTGCCTCTCTGGGTTTGTCTCCAAACCTTCCAACCTGGGTTGACCCTCTAATATACTTATTCCTAATCCTGTCCATCCTTGTCACACCCAGTGCAAATCTTAACATCGTCAGCTCTGCCACGTCAAGCTCTGACTCCTGCCTTTTTGTCAATGCCACTATCAACAACCCATATAACATAGCTGGTCTCACTACCCTCTTGTATTCAGTAATAATGTTTATATATGTGTATAGTTTTTTTATTTTTGTATGTAAGTAGCATTGGAATTTGTTAGATATCATGAAATATCTTATCATTCTTTATGGCTTTTTACTTGGTTTTATGCATATGTAACATATGTAAAAAGACTAATAGGAAATGGTTTTTGATCACCTAATGAATTATTAATGATGATATTACTTAAATGTAGGTTTTGGCTAATTGTCACTTTGTTCTGATGAAGTCCTGGATTGCATTTATAGAGAATGTAATTGCTTAACCAATAAATATTTACAAAGGTTGTGCTTCTTATTTTCAAGCTGCTTAGTGTTCATACACTCTGGTAGGCAGCTTTTCCTTTCATTCTCAATGTTCTTTTGGTTGTTTCCAGTTCTGTAGAAATGTTTTGATCAAAACTGAGTTTTCTTTTATGTTTGGTTGTGTTTTCTTGCATACAGTGGAATTGCTGGTTGAGTAATGTCACTGCAGTCCTTAATGGAAAGTTTCTACTTTCCACATTGCTGTGGGACTGTGGGACTAAGGAGTTAGTATTGCTTGCTCCCCCATACAAAAACAGTTATTGCAATGTTACCAGGTTTTTTTTTGTTTGTTTTAGAATATTTTTTTTTTACTTAGTAAAATTTGAGAAGAATTTCTAATAGAAATTTACACCAATGAATTGTGAATAAAGCCTCAGTATATGTTATTCTACAGACTTCCATGACCACACTGTTCCTTCTCACTATATAATTTAAATCTACAGGCAATTTAGAACTTTCTTAACAGTAATAAATAAATAAATAAATTATCAATAGTACTGATATGATTGCATAATTAAGTAAGGCTTAAGGGCATCATCATTACAGGTTTTGCAGGCCAAATTCATTCTACTTTCATCAAGGAAGTAACCTGTACTATACAGTTTTAGGGGTCTTAATTATGTAGTATAATCAAGATGTTATGTATTTAAAAATATGAACAATATAACTGTAAGTTTTAGATCTAACTGTACTGTTTTTGCAAGTTTTAGATGTAACTGTACTGTTTTTTTTTAAGATAGCCTAGACATGATGACTTTCATATTTTATAATGCATGCGTTTTCTTAAGATGAATATCCTTTAAAGTTAATGAAGAATCATATGTTGTTTACAACCATTATTGAATTTATTCAGTTAAACATTGTGAAAATTTGAATTTACAGAGATAATAATGTTACTTAGTTTACAATTGTCAGTGAATTTACTGAGCTAAACTTTCTGAGTATCTGGGGAGAAAATTGCACTGTAGAGCAGTACTTTGTATAGGGGTCTGGCCTGCTTTTGATTCTGTTATAGTTATTCATTGTCTTCTGTCACTGAATCCAAAATATATGAGCTTATACCATGATCAATACAGATGATTATAACAAAGGTTACTGTTAATAATCATATTCGGGGGACAATCTACATGCTAACCATCTGGCTCTTTGACTCCCTACCAGGCAAGAGTTGAACATAGTAGAGCATTCCTCCAGGTAGCCATTAGAGGGTTTATTGGTTATACCCTAATATCCCTTTGACATGCCATGGAAGTAATTGGAGAAGGGACATTAAATAGGTCCAACACACATTTCTACAAATCATGTAGACCCTCAGGTAGCGCTGCCCTTCTGGCTTTGAGAGGGATGGCTCTCAATATGTCCTTGGTTCCCATTGGATAGTTATTAAAGGGAGACACATTTCAAACCATAGTTTTCCTCCTTTGAGAGGTTAGCAGGCAAAACCTTATGGTTTCTCTTCTTTTCGGTCTGGCTCTTGAGGCACTTAGGCTGGTACTAGAATCTGGCCCAACCGGGGTCATACTCAGGAGTCTATCCCTCTAAACTACAGAGCCAGCTAATTACCAATGTGTTATGAGTTTGTGAAATGCATTTCAAGAAATTTACCTTCCAAAATAAGCTTTCTGAAATCCATCTAGAGTTTTGAGAGTAGATAACACACTGATATTATGTTTGTTGATCCAGTTACAATGTTTTAACTCATTACATCTGAGTGATGTCTCCCGGTGCATCTGCAGTTAACTTCTACTGATGCCTCTATGTGTCAAATATTTCTTGTTCATATTTGCATCAATAACTCCCAAACTATGCTATCTACAAGATTTTAAATTATTTCATCTTAAAGCTTACATAATGGCAATAATGCAAAAAACCAAGAGTGCAAAGCGACTGAACAGTATCCTCATAGACTAATGTCCATACTTAACCAAAATGCACAGCAAGCAGTATACACTTCGCCAGGCTGAGCCAAAGTACAAAATAGGCAGTTTTCACTTCACCGATTCACAAATACAGTCTCATATAAATAGGCACAAGACCATCCTCATTTGATGCAAAAAAATTGAGTTTATTCAACAAATGAATAAAAAGTGGCAAGTGCTTTCACCCGACTTGCTGGTTTTTGCATTACTGTTTTCGTACTTTTATACAAGAGTTTTCACATTTGGGTAGCGTTTTTTGAATTATTACATAATGGCAAACTCAACTACATTAATTACCTCTGTCTAGTGCAGGTAAATAGATATTAGCTGTTGTTTTTATGATATTAATATATATAGATATACTTTTTACACTTTTCTAAATATCTCAACAATCAAGTAAAGCAGACAGAATTCCTTATCCTCATATGAAAGCTCTCAGCTAGATGAATACAATGCTGCTAACAGTATGTCTGTAACTTGAGTGGTTGCTGATATACTGTAAGTTGTTTACAAAATATTACAAATGTAATAGTTACTGTGTTTACTGTGAGTTATAAAATTCAGTGTAAGATGTACAACTTAAGGAATACTGCCACTATAAAAATAGTTTGTGCTGAAGAGTTGGCCATTTATTCTTCTTTCATAATCCCTATGGTTTCCAGAGATATGAGAATTTGTTTGAAATGTTATGACATAATTTGATTCTGTCAAGAGGCATAGGCTTCGCCCATTGGAAGTTACAGTGCAAACTTCCTGAGCACCATTGGAGTGAAAGAGTTAAAGTGCAATATGGCTACTCCTTTTCCTACATTAGACAGCTGAATTGTTTTGCCAAAAAGTGTTATGTACTCATAAGGGAAGATGCCAAGTTTGTTTTATTTATACTTGTGGGTGTCAGTAAGTCTAACATAGTTTCACATTTTCACAAGTTATTTTATACCATGCAAACACCAACATTATTGATTCGAGATTGTGTTTGCAAGTGAATTTGTCTAGTTTCTCTTCTAAACAACAAAGTTGTGTTTGTCTTTCCCCATTCTTTCAGAATTTATAGTATTGTGTCCCAGATCCACACCTTGATCCACACCACCTGTCTGTTTTGCAGAAAAGAGGAATTTAACAAACTTCTCAAATCTCCCAGTCTTAAGACTAGGCAAGACTATTGAGAAGTGGAGGTTTAAAGATGGCAGTTGAGCAGGTGGAACTGATCTGTTCTTTCTTTTCCACTCATGCAACTGGCAAACCATTAATTTTGAGCCTTTAGAGGCCCTGGTTGGACCCAAGCACATGATACTTTGTTTAGTGCCACAAGGACATCTTAGTCATCATCACCATGATATCGGATGATTGATCAGTTCTGTGTGGAGTTTGTTCTGTAAAACTAAGATCCATTAAATTTCTGCAACAAAAAACAAACTATTATTAAACTTTCTATGGAGCAACAAAAACAAAGACACCACCTAAAAAACATTACCATCTAAGCAAATTATGAAGCCAAAAGTATGTCCTTTGGCATGTGAAGTGGAGGTAAAAAGTAGAGTAAGCATCATGTGCTTCATCTGTAAGTTGAAGAACCTCTTGTGCAATTGTAAATAGTTGGTACAACCCAGGTATGTTTGTTTACTATGGTAATGAGGCGATAGATAACTTGAAAAGTTCCTGAAAAGTTCATCACCTAATAAATAGACAATGAAACTGATTCTATAGTTCTCTTCTTTAAGATCACAACCAGAATATATTCCAATTTTATATGGCAGCTGAGATAATTAATGTTATCCCATTTGTAATAATTGCATGTCCTTAGCATTATCTTGGTTATAACCATTAGATGTTAAGACTACCAGGTGGAGCAAAGAGCAGCAATTCAACCACATCACCATAGGGAAAGCTACATCTATCTAAGTTAACAGATCTTAACTGACTATTTTTGTATCTTTATATTGTCATATTGTTATATAACTATGCCACAGACAGGGTCTATAATTTTAAACTCTATAATAACAAGAAAAAATGAACACTGCTTTTGCACAAACTTTCTACTCCCATTAAGTCATTTCTCCATCCCACAAATCATATTTCAAGTCCCTATAGTTTTAAAATCTGCAGATAATTGTATCTAAGATTTACAAAACATAGACAAATGAGGAGATACAGAAAAGATATAGGCAGTGTAGGGGTTAAAAAGTCTAGCATATTACATAACAACCTTCCCTTAATTACAATAACAACCATGCAAATGTAGTGGGTGGAATTTCAGAATTAATAAACAATGCATTTTTAGTTTTCTTGACCACTGTACAATCAGCTGATAATGCAACACAGTGGTAAAAGTCTATTATCCAGAACTACAGAATGTCAGTAAAAATGCAATTATACTTGTAGAAAGCAGCAGATAATGTTAAGGAGGCAGTGATTAATTTTAAGGGGTAACAAAATGGCAACAGAGCTTAATAATTAGCTTCAGAAGTACAGGTAAAATGGTTAATGGCCTGTAGTTAGAAAGAACTGGCTATTTATGTTCATTTACTGGTGTAACAGATAATATAGCAGACCACAGGAATGGTATATCTAAAACGTTGCATTTAACTACAACACTAGAACAGCTGCTCTGTATTCTCGTAACAAGAAATTCAGAACATTTTCACAGGCGAGTTGGGATGATTAGATAATATGGTCATTTGTGAATGATAGTGAGTGAGCATTTAGAGAGTGGATAGAGTTTGTAATGATAGAAAGATTGTCTTTGCATGTGAACGACTACTGGTACAACATGTGCACTTTGGAGATTTGATAGCAGGATTCATTATCACATACTGTCTATATTGTATAAAATTATAACTTCCTCTAGAGTGCACTTACACAGATAGATATGCAGACAGATTGACAGATACAGGTAGTTGAAGCTGTAAATGCAGATATATAATTACAGATACCGATATAGGCATGGAAGTTACCATTATTCACTATGCTGATGATTCCATACTCATTTGCACTGCCAAAAACCTACAACAACTTTAAACCCAAAGAAAGGAATCCTTCAGCTCCACTGAAACATGTTTTAATAACATTCATTTAATATTCAGAAGACCAAACTTACTATATTCAATCTTAAACAGTACTCTAATGACTCTGTCTTCACCATTACTTCTTCTGATCAAATCATATCAGGCTCCAAGATGTCATCATAGATGATGCTATGAAATCTGAGAAACACACATAGCAAACCATCAGCAAAACACAAAAAAAAAAAAAAAAAAAAAATGGACACCCTATATTGAGCTAAACCTTATCCGACTGAACAGACTAGATAAACCACTGCCTCTACTCTACTATTTTAGAGTCATGACATTCCTTTACAAAATCTGTGTGGTCCATTTATAGAAGCAGACAATTGCCAGTTTCCCCTCTGAAAATCTTGCTTATTGAGTCTGTCAATAAACTTGCACAGGATACAGGCCAGACTAATGGGTTTCTAGTTCTAAGGCTTAGATGTAGAACCTTCCTACTAAGCTGTGAAGTGAAGGTATTTTGCCAATGGTTGCTAAATTTTGATTGGGACAGACAATCTTGGGATGGGAGTTCACCGTTTAAATCTGGTGTATTAGTAGCGGCCTCACTTGCTGGAATCTAAATAATTAGCTACATTTCTTTGCTTGGATATTTGTGATGTCTCGCATATTGTACTGCTGTTCTAAAGTACTACAAATCCTAGTTATTACCTCAAAGTTTGTATGAGTAGTTGCAGGACAGACTGTTATTTTTAACAATTGTATTTACAATCTTAAGCTCATAGGAGACACTGATTAAACAGGCAGTACTCGCATGTACTTTCGGAGCAAAACTGAGCTTGATTTAATTTTTGAAGGAGGGTGGCATCCATGAATGCCTTCTTGGGGTAATCAAATGCTCTCAGACTGAAGTAATCCAGAGTGGAATTAAACTGCAGTTAAACCTTCTGTCTATCCTACAGATCTACAGCAATAAGCTGTTTTTTAAGTCCTGTGCTGTACCTTTGTGTAATGGAGACAAGGCTTTATGATATGGTTATACAGGAAGTTATACAATTTATTGAAGTTCTCAGCTGCTGGCATGTAGTGGGTATTTAGGCTATTACCTCACTTAATGTGGCAAAGATATCAATAGTCTTTGGACAGTAACAGCTGGAGAACTCCCACAATCTAAAGGTACTGTACATGACATTAGACTTACTTTTGATGGAAGATTCTACTGCTTCATGGTCTAACATTATATTGGAAGAGTTGATGGTAGGAGCTGAAAAAACTAATCATAAATTAGTCAAAGTAATGTCCAGAATGCTAGATGTTGTCTCAGTTGTTATAAGTAATTAGCATTGATTTTAGAAGGGAGCATTGGTTTTATTCATTATTGTGCATACAATTATCCAAATTTACTATATTGTAGTTAAAGTTATTCATAATGCTGATTTTATTTTGGATTTCTATTCTTTCTAAGTCAGCAATTTGCTACTCTTGTTCTTTTATTATCACAGAGTAGATGGTGTTGATGGTTACAAGGTTTCCTATTTTCACTTCTTCACTGGTTTACGTTAAGGGAAACTGAGCTGATTGTTGCTGTTGTAAGGAGGTTTGTGCCTTACTGCAGCAAGTGGGTGGTATTATATGTTCTGTACATGCCTTAGCACTTGACAGTGCTCTTTCACACACACACACACACACACACACACACACACACACACACACACACACACACACACACACACACACACAGTGACACATGCCATCATACATGCCATCATACACAAACATACACACAATTAAACACATTCACACATATACATGTGTGTCTTTTTGTATATTTTTCTTGTTTTGATAAAAATAATCTCTTCTATGTATCGTGATAATGTTTATTATGCCAACAATTATGCCATTTATTTAAATATAACTTTATTAACAGCATAGCAGTTGATTGTGAGGCTTGCAAGACACAAAGAATAAAGATAAAACTTTTATATTTTATTTCTAACAAAATAGCCTTCATGTGAGATATTAATAACTGCGTTGCTATTTATAACAAAGGCTTATTGATTTGGTTTACTTTATTCATTTGTTAAACAGCTAAAGCCACTAAGCCAAGCCTCTGTTATGACATGACCCAGGAGCACTGTCTGATTAAATGGCTTGCATGAGAATAAACCCCTGGCTTAGAGGCTTCATTTCATTAGCAGATCATTGCTTAATCCTCTACGTTAAACTGTCAGACTTAATATGTTTCCTTGTTCTGTTTCCGAGCACACCTGGGAGAAAGGAAAGATTGTTTTAAGCATCTTTCTCTAGTTTTACTTGCATTCTTTATTTATGTGTTTGTTTATTATAACATATTCATTTATGTTGTTTTCTTGTTTTAAGTCTGAGAAAATTATTGGTTTTGAACACATAAAGTTAAAAAGCAACTTTATATGTTCAACGTAAAGATTTTTTTCTCTCATTTAAATTTATTGTGATTCATGGATATAAGCAGTTGTCAACAATAATAATGTCTCATATAATACATTTGCTTAGAAATTTACCAAAACTAACAGAGCATCTAAACTTGCTCAAAATTCAAGAAATTATAAACCAGCATGTTTTAGGAAACTTGGCTAGAAGGAGTTCTGTGCAAGCAGCATACATCTCATCTGTTTTTTAAACTGAGTTTTAACTTCCCTCACCTCCTGCAGACAGGAACTTAACATTGATCTGCAGAGTATTGGTGGTCTGTTTCATCTCCCCCCAAAGTGCTACAGTTTGCACTGAGTCCTGTTGGTGTTGTGATTCTGCTGAGTGGCAGGCCTCCAACTCAAACACAAGAAACACTGTTTTTCAAACAGAATTAGCAGTCTTTCCTCTACTAATGCATTCTTAGTGTTGTTTTAACAAGTCATGATCAAAAGCACTTCCTACATTGTCTTCTATGGTTGTAGAGCAATGGAGGAATTTCAGTTCTCCCATAAAACAAGAAAAACTGCACCTCACATTATGGGACAAATCCACTATGCACCCATCTTGACTCAGACCAGCCACACCACCCCTACAAACAGTTTTTAATGTATAATTTCCAGAAATGTACAGATTATTCTCTACTTTGCCATTACCCTCCACAACGGAGGAATGACAACTGTTTCCTTCTAGCCTACCCTTTGCCTTGTATCCCAGCATTTCATTTATTTCACTATATCACTCATATTATTCTGCTAGACTAAATGTAAAGATTATATTTAGATTTCTTTTTTCTCTGTTCTCAGTCTTTGTAGATCAGTTTTCTCTTATTTGTATATGAATCCATATTCATCCTCACCTGTTGAGTATGACATTATAATTCTGTGTATTAAATCCAAGTTGCTGCTTATCTTTGTTCCCTTTGCCAGATGCTTTATTAAATTCTTCAGATGACGACTGCTCTGATTTTCATAGCTGCTCTTCTTTTGTTACAGTCAACAAAAAGAATGATTTTGGCTTCCTCTTGTTTTGATTTTTAAGTTATAATTATACTGTTTTTATCGGATGCCCATGACAAGAAATTTCTGTCATGAGTTGGAAAAGGAGTTTATGGTTAGCTGGTAAGGAAAGGCAGTGCCTAAGGTTATTTGCTAGACCGTTCATCTTGTAAACATATTTATTGATAGCAGTTCCTCATCCTCACCGACTTTGAGCAAAGATGAGATATTTTATAGTTTGAATACCTCTTAATTCCTTCTCCTGCAGGATCTGATAAGGATGATTTATCACATTTTTATTTGCATTAGCATCAGATTATAGTTTGTTATCATGTGAGATAACATGAAGTATAAGCAAAATATGAATGTTTTTCATAATGTTTAGGAATTACTTCGTAACATTCACATTCATTATGCAGTAGAAATAGAGTGATATATGTTTAGTAATGTTATATGTCATGATTTTTCTAGGCTTGTGTGAAGAAAGTGATGCTTTACAAAAGTGGTCTAAGTTTTTTTATTCTAGTTAGAAATTCCTGAACAGTTTCCCACATGTCAGTTATATTTTTAAAAGGAGATGCTGCAGTTTACTTATTTGCTTTTACAGTGACAAGTTAATTAAACTGGTAGCAGGTTCTCTCTCTCTTTCTCTGTAAACACTCACATGCAATATCCTGTTGTGAAGAAGTGCACATGCATGCTTTTGTGTTTAGAATGTACTTATGCATTTGTTTGTTTGTTTATATAATTAAAACTGATAACCAAGTGAAAAACACTGATCCACATAGAATATTTTAGGCCAAAGGCAGACATGTATATAAAGTAAAGTTTATATAAACAATACCTGCAAAATGTATATGTGTCCATTTAGGAAACTTACATCCTTTTTCTTTCCTCAGAAAGACTGCCACTTCTTCTTCCATATAGAAAGTAGTGCACCATCACAACTTGCATTGCAACTATGTGCTAAATTGTGGTACCATAGCATTTGGCAATTCATACTCTTGTGCATAGGCAATGTCTTTTAAAGAGTGAATTTTCATAAGTAGAAATTGCTCCGCTGAGCAGTTATGCACTGCTGAGTTGACCTCTCCAGTATCCTGCAGTATAACATCAGCTACATACAGGTACAGAGAACCCGTAGTAACAGCCTTAAACAGACACACGTAAAAAACAGCTCAAATACACTCCCATATGGATACATGCAGGCAGTGACACACACACACACACACACACACACACACACACACACACACACACACACACACACACACACACACACACACAAAACCTGTCATATAGCAGGATCATGCTGTAGATCATGGCTCTGCTGTACCTGGTTACCCTGTACAACAGCATGTGCTACACGCATAAATGCACACAAAGGCATGCACCCTGCACAGTATACTTTAACACTTAACACACAAACACTTAGACACATGCAGGCTCTTAACAACACACAGATACAAATACACATGTCCATCACTTTATTGTTGATCTGTGTGCTGGCATTGCTGTCGTTTACTTATAGGAATACATAAGTTCATAGGTTCATAGGTGTTTACTAGGCTAATGACTACAAGGGCCTTTTTAAGCCTAGCCATGCATCCCATGTTATTCTGTGTGTTAATTATTACTTCCTCTTCTCCCCTCTTTATTTTATTACAAAGAATTTGTGCATTGTTCTCTGACTTCTGTACTTATGTACTTTACTAAATTATAGTTGGATTCTAATTTTTTTTAATTTAAAGTACATCTTCAGCCTTCATACTATTGTTGTTATACTGATTTTGTGTGCTGTAGTGAGCATCACCTCAATGACACAGGCAGTAACAAAAGCATGAAGTCACCCATACCGCCTTAAAGTCATGCTAAACCTACATATGCTGAAGCTGCAAATTAATCAAGGAGAAAGAGCTTCAGCAACAATCCTCTTATATAACTCCAAAATACTTAAATAACTGGGAAGGCTCACTCAGACTCTGCCATAGATTGTTGTGAGGAAAAGGTTAGTTTGTTTTTCCATTCTTGTATTTTGTATTGCTTCATTTCCTCTGTTTTGTATATTGTGGTTTATTTTCTTCACACAGTGTTTTACTTGTATTCTGCTTTTAACTGCATATTAAAACTAGGAGAGAGACCAAAGCTGTGTCTCTTGTGAGTCTAGTTATCTGCCCATTATGCTAATTTGACCACATATTTCCTTTCCTCTCCACCTTCATTATATATTCATTATATAAACCTCTCTAACATCTCTACCCCAACCTCTCTAATCCCTTTCTTCCACCCCTCTAACTACCTCTGATTGCAACCAGATACATTGCTTGTAAACCTATATCGCAGCTGTAATCTTAGCCACTGTTATTCAAGGGTAATAGCTGCTAGCTCAGCTATTAAATTACTTGTTAGTCTTTATGGCACAAATGATATGTGTTGTACCATTTAACTAAATAATTTCATTTTGAACTATAACTGTTTACTACTATTGTTAAACAAAACCTACCTATACTTCTTGTAACTTGTAATTAATTGTTGTTTTTAATTGTTGTTTTTATTGTGGAGCTTTTCTCCTCAGGCCTCCACTGAAAAAGGACCTGTGTCCAGTCAGATTTTCCCGGTCAACAAATGTAAATAAATAAATAATATTTTGTGAGTAAACACAAAATTATCTTTTTATGAATTCACTCCCCTTCAGCAATTTAAATTTATTGGCCATTCCACTGTATTTTATAGCTACAGAATACAAAGTGCCCACCTCATTCCAGTCTATCTTACTGTTTTAAAATTAGTGACTCCCCACTTATATAAAGCTTACGTTACCTTCACTTTCATATCTAACTACTTATTCCACACTGCAGACCTTAGGATATTAACTTATTTTTTTCCATCTTATGCTGAAAATCTGCAACATCTAATCAAAGACCACCAATTATTAGAGAGCCCATATTCTACCTCTCAGTAGCCATCTTGGGATTAGTACTCCTGTTTTGCTCCTTTTAAGAGAAGGAGCATAGGGTTAATTATTTCCTGGAGACTGCTGATCAGTGGAAAGCCTAATAACTGTTTCATAGGTGCCAGCTTGCAATTTATGCTTATATTTGCTCCCGGTGAGAGAAAGAGCAGAAGATATTGATTCCTGACTGTTTCTGACTGGGCAGTAAGAGTCTGTGTTTAACCTTCC
Source organism: Protopterus annectens (assembly GCF_019279795.1). Classification (NCBI taxonomy): domain Eukaryota; kingdom Metazoa; phylum Chordata; order Ceratodontiformes; family Protopteridae; genus Protopterus; species Protopterus annectens. The sequence goes on from NC_056727.1 coordinate 395,268,091, forward strand.
TGACTGTTTCTGATTGGACAGTGAAAGTCTGTGTTGAACCTTCCTGACTGGTCTGTTTGCTGTTCAAGACACCTACCAGGAAAAGACTACAATAAGCCTACAGAATCTTGCATTATCTGGGACAAGAGTGTTGATCATCAAAGAACCTGTGGTTTGCTTCCCATCTTGGGAATGGTGTTACTGTTTTACTTCTGGTGAGAGACGAATCTAAAGAGCATTGTATCCCAGCAACATGAAGCTTCAGTGAAACCAGTAATAGTAGTAACTAGGCAATAGCCATTCAGGTGAATCCTCTTTTTTCATCATTTCTGGCAAACTTAATTCTTTCTTTGCAGTAAGTACTGCTTTATTTCTGGCTGTCTAACTTAACTTCAGAATATCTCCTTAAATACCTCTTCCATAAATCATCAGGATCTACTTATCAATTTCCACTTAAGTGTTTGGCAGTGTCCTGTATAGATGCAGCCACCTTGAGCTGACATTTTTCCTGTAAAGGGACTCTTGAAATTTCACCAATACCTACTTGAATACAGGGCAACTGATTTTCAGTGACAAGCACTGCCTTCTAGAGTTGCAAATCAGATATTCCTGGCATCACTTTATACTCTCACTCCAACCATTGAATCAATATAAAAGGGCCTGTTGCCATGGATATGAACTTTTCCACTATCTCTGTTACCATCTTGGTGAATACGGGCATCCTGAGGCAATGTAGAAATTGCCTCATGTTTACTGACAACCAGTTAATTCTCAAGCAAACTGATAAAATATGTATGAGATATATTTCCTCAATGTCACTGGATGCAACGCTATTACATAAAAGCACTTCATAGGTTCATAGGTTCATAAGCACTTCTAATAAAAATCAGGTTGGTTGTCAGTGGCACACATGCTGCACCCATCAGACATATTTCAAAATAGAAACATAGACCCACATATGTTGAGGGACTTAAATGTAACCTTCCTAAACCCTAAAGACCTCCTAGATGAAGTACGCATAACAAATACCCTCAGTAGCCCCAAATGCATGCTTTCAAAACAACACTCACATCAACACATACAGACACATCTCATGAAACCTCTTTTTCTCTACCCATAAGGCAAGCCACCACACAATCCAACATTCAGGTCATGGGAGACTCCATTGTGAGACACACTGATTTCCGAGCTGCGTAAGAAGAAAGTCACAGTTAGTTGTTTATCAGGGGCCAGAATCCACCATATTATGCATGCACTCAGGTCATTGGACCACAAGTACCATTATGACCCAGTCATAGTCTATGTCATAGTCTATGTGGGTGTAAATGACCTGAGATGTACCTCCCTAGACTATATGAAGTGAGACATCATGGAGGTTTCAGAATATATGTCCGAGGCTGGTATGATCTTAGCACTGAGCAGCATTTTTCCTTCTCTCATACATCTCAACCTTTTAGTGTAAGGACAAAACTTGAAATAATGGGAGGACAAAGGCCAAAAAATTGGTACATATTTTATATATCTTCTTCTAAACTTAGAAAGTTGCTAGAATAGTAGGGTTTATGTTAACATGCATTTTCTGAAGGATATGAAGTCTGAAACTCAAATATATAACATTATGTAGTGACTTATATCCTCTGTGATTTGCCAGAAAAAAACACAACTTGTATGAGGGACAGACCAAAAATTTGAGGCAAAACTCTGGACATTCTGTGAAAATCTGGACAGCTGACAGGTATTCCTTCTCCAAGGATGATATCACAATATGAACAAATAATAACTGACTTTGATACTGGCTTAGTTTCTGGTGTAATTCTAAGGGGGTACAACATTTGTCAGCATGGAAGGAGATGGTGAACAGACATCACAATGCTTTGCCAGGGATGGTATGCACCTCTCTCCTCTAGGCTTTTGAATTTTAGCTAAAACATTGTTTTTCTCCTCCCACATAATGCCTTTTTTAGGCAATACCATACCTGAACGTACTTTTGACATAGAAAATCAAAACCAAGAAAATCTAAAGATGGTACTGCTCAATGCTAGAAGTCTAAATAAAAAAACTCCACTTCCTATAAGCTCTACTCACGCTACAGAATGCTGACATCTGTGCGGTCACTAAGACGTGTTTTAAAGTTACTGATTGCACACCAGCAGTGCAAGTCTGTAATGTTTTCCACCCATTTAGACCAGCTACTAAACAGACAGGAACTAAAGGTAGAGTTGTCTCTATTTACATTGAAAATAAATATATCTCAATGTTGATCAAACAGGACAGTGCACTTGAGCTTCAACTCATTCAAATCATCATAGGCAAAATCCCATACCACGTCCTTGCAAGCAATAGGTCCCCTGTATGACCAAGGAAACTTATAACATGTATTTAAACTTATTGGAAACACACATCATCTAACCCAATGCCATATTCATGGGTGACTTTAATTACCCCACTATTAACTAGGAATCATATACAACACCAAACATATAAGCACAGTGATTCCTGGATTTTGCAAACACAGACTCCATGGACCAGATTGTCAATACACCGACCAGGGGTGCAGACATACTGTATCTGCTCCTCACTAATATGAGAGTGTGCTTCATACCACCTAGTGTAATGTCTTCTCTGGTAAGGTCAGACCAAAAATTAGTCTCTTTCTCTTATGAAGTGAAAATAAAACCTGGAACCACATCTAACCCTGGAATATTCAGGAACTACTCTAAGCTTAACTTCCTACTATTAAATGATAACCTGGCAAAATTTCAAGCCCCAATAAACCGTGGGAACACTGCTGCCTATGTGAAACTGGTAACAGAAGCCCTATACAAGCATGTTAATGGATGCATAGAGGCAGCTGTACCCACCAGGAAGGAGTACAGAACTAATGCAAAAAAACAACCCACCCTGGCAGAATCACAACATCAATAGGCAGTATAACATAAGGAAGGAAATCATGGCAAAAATTAGGGGTTGTAGCACCCAGCAGGGTAAAGCACTGTCATCAAAGTAATCAAGCAATTAAGAGGAGAAATAAAGTCTACCAAAGCCAAATGTGAGGCAAATTTGGCTTCCCAGGCCAAGGGCTACCACACAATTGTGTGTAGAGCTCATTGTTAATGGAGCCACCTCTACTCCTTTTCCAGGTATCCTCAAATTTCAAAGAGTTAAGATCCACATTGAGACCACTGACTCTCATTGAAATGTGGAAGATGAAAGAGTGTCCCACAGTGACTTATTCTTTCCAACCAAGAAAGAAAAAAATAAAATAAACTCTAATGATCATAGAATAAATAGGCTTCTGAGACTCACCTACCCAACCTTTTTATAAGCTGCATAGGTCAGTTTTATTTTGGTAGGTCAGAGGCCTGCCCAATGAGAAAGGAGTGTGAAGAGAACCCCTCAATGGGAAGGCCTTGTTTCATTAGTGTACTCTGTAACCAGCCTTTCAAAACTTGTAATATAACTGGAGAAACAGATGGTGATCTAAAAACCAAACCACAAGCTGTTTTGGTGATAACAAGAGTCCTTAAGTTCTTTAACTAGCATACTGGACATAACAGATGAGGTTATCTATCTATGATCACTTCCTGACCCTTGATTATTTGGTCAGGTTTTAGGGCTACATGACTAGATAGAAATTCACTCATGTATGTTAACCACATCAGACCACTCAAAAACAGAAAACATTCTCTGACCTTAACCCCCCCCCCCCATGCAAGGCACAAACCAGGAACAACAAGAAAAAATAGGTATAATAGCCTTCAGCTAATAAGAGCACTCCCATAAGAATAGAAGGTAAGGTGATTTCCCTATAGGCCTGCGTGAGTCCCATCTGGTACCTAAGTATTTTTCTCAACCCTTTAAGAGTCTACTATTCACTTGTTTTTTTCAGAAAATCTGAAAAACATAGTAATTTCACAATGAATCTAAGGGTCACTGAGTGAATGTGGACTTCGCTCGCTGCCTTCTTCTTCAAGCTCCTGTACACAACATGACTAATCACCAATGGGAGTGACCACACCCTCTTTATAAGGGAATATTAGACGATAATGGGGAGGCTTTTTTTTACTGCTTGGTCATGGATTGTGGAAAAAACTTGCATCAATCTAATCCAATTAAAAATACCAGGGGAGAGGGGGCAGTAAGATCTTCTTGAGCCGGAGGAGCCAACATATGGTACTGAGGTATCTGCAAACAAAAAAAGAGCATCTGCTATTTTTTTTCCATAGAATGTGCTTACCTCTAAAAGAAAGACTAATGCACAAATTATGTAAGACTAAATCCCACAAAACTGAGTGAACCCACTATGATTTTGAAGTTCCCTTCAAGACCACTTGAACCACTGTTTGGTTGTTCAACAAGAAATCGCCTTTTAGTTAGCAAAGTGGTCTTTCTATACTACTGAAACCACCCTGATGGGCATTAGCTAAAGAAAGGCTATGCCTTTCCTTCAGTCAACAGGCAGGAAGCTGGCCAAGGTGATGCAAACCATCTCCTCTGGCAAAAGACCCCCATTCTTGAGCCACTAGTCACATGTGTAAAGATACAATGATTGGAACATTAGTCACTTGGTCTGCCAAAGAGAAACCCTGTCTGGTCTTATACAAATATCTGCCAAATTTCAATGTTTTCTTTGACCCTGGCTGACACATTTACTCAGTGATGCTTGCGTTTGCCACCTTACAACAAGTTGGCAATAGACCTAGTAAATGCTGTACCAGGGGCAACTGCCTTACAAGTAAAGTTCAGGAGGCCTAGGAGCTCCATCCAGACCTGCACCTTGACCCAATGCAGGGACTTCAAGATTACTTCTTTTAAGAGTTGGAGTTTAATCTTTGGTAAGTGAAAAACAGATTCCTGTGTGTCAATATCCAAACCTAAAAAAGAAATATATAAAAAAAAAGAGTTTGCCAGACAAACATCACCATCTCTTAGCATAAGCTGATGAATTTTTGCACACCTACCTTGGCCCCTGCCACACATTTCCCCGCCATTCAGTACCATCTTTAACTGAGGACACTTGTGTGAAGGAAAGGTGATGAATTAATCTAAATTCGTCCATCTACTTTTTGGCACCAGCCCTAAGAGGAACACCCTGTATTACTGCCCACATAATAGCCTGGGTATGGCCATCTTTTGTAAGCTCAAACTGGCTCAGCTTCAATCCCTTTTCCAAAGTTAAATAAAAAAAAGTCCTTCCTCTACCATCTACAGACAGAGAACCTGAAAAAAAGTGTATTCTTCCTCCAACTAACTCTGATGCAATCTCCTGTCCAAATTTTCTTTAGTGGACTCATTACCTTCCCGCAGCTATAGCAGCTGTCCCCTTCTGATGAGACCTCTTGGTAGGCAGGCCCATTTCCATTCTGTCACTGTCAGACTCTCCTGACAACTGCATTTTGGCTGGATGTAAAGATAAACACTCACCAAGTTGCTGGGCTTGCTGCATGACTTCTTTGAAAGACGACTGTGCTTGTTGAGTAATTGCATCGCAAGGAACTCTGTTCCTGTATGTATGACATTCCCTAAAAAAATATAATTAGTACCAGCATCTATGTCTGGTGCAGAACAAAGCCTAGCAATAGATGATTTGCTTTTTCCTTTAAATGTGCTAGCTAGTCTTAGATTTTATTTATTTCTTTAAACATTTATTTTGATGAAAAGCCCAATACAAGATAAGTGTCCCTTGGTCCCTGCCACCCAGCCTGGGGACCCAGCAAGTTAATAATCCTCTGGTGTCAGATTTACCAGATGCTTGTGAGTGACTACTAATAAAGAATAACTTGACTCTGCTATGCAAGCCCATAACACATAATTATCCTTGGAATATTTTCAATAATTTATTATTATTATTATTACATGTAAACAAATTAGTTGTAAAATTATTTTTATTATTTTATGTATTTTGATGTGCTGCCAGGCAGGCATGCAGTGGAGCTGACCTGACTCAGGATGGTACCAAACCAAGAAATGACCTGAAGAAGCAAAAGTCTAGAAGTACCAACACTAACCTCTGTACCCTTCACTGAGTAGATACAGGGAATGTATTTTTGCTAGTGCCTGAGAAACTACTTACTGTATTTGCTGTGACCTCCGTGAACCAATGCTCCTTGCTCTAATCATTAAGTTGTTATTTATGTCAGCTGACATTTTAAAATTTATCATCATTAATATTTTATTTTTTGTGTCATCAAAGGGCCCGGGTCAAGAACCACCATTGTGGTTTTCTGTATAATCTTGCACAACATGCTCTCGGTATGCACCACGCTGTTTTCTTGTCTGTTTCTTTTTCATAATTATATATGTGCCTGACATCCATTCCTGCCTCCCACTCAGGATATCATGTTAGTGGATAAAGCTCAAAAACAACAACAAAACAAAAATAAGTCTCTCTTTCAGGGATATAATGCTCAGTCCTTCCAGCACCATCTAAAGCTTACCAAAGCTGACAGATGGAAGCACAGACTCACACATCCTTGAAGAAATATGGCAGACAGGTGAAGTCATCTTACACCAAAGTGTTGGGCAGGATCCTTGTCTGCTCATAAACCTTGCCAAAACATCCCATATGGGGCAGTCTGTATCAGTTCTGGTCTGGCCCCTTTCGTTTTACCACAACCCCAATCATTTAAGTGTTCTTCAAATGCATGAGACTGGTAGTAGGTCATGTGAGACTGAAGAGCACCAACAGCTTTGTGACAGGAAGGATGGGCTGTTTTCACTAAATAAATGAAGCAATTGTTGGAGATGTGGGGTTAAACACATAGCCAGCAATGTTAAAACATCTCTTACCTGGCTGACTGATCCTTCCCTTGTGCTGTTTTCTTTTTCTTCTTTTTTTTTCTTGCTGCTGCCATCTGGTATTGATTTAGTGATAGTTATTTTTAATAAAATTAAATCAACTGGCCACATGAACATTTTATTTTTAAGTATTGTCGAGGAATACATGCAACAGCAAACATTTGTGGACACTTAAGTGTTTAATAAAGTAAACTGAAGGACAGAACAAGAGGGCTCTATATTTCTCTTTCCTTTTCTTTTTTTCTGAGGGGGATTACTTGATACCACAAGCAGAGGAACCCAACTGGCAAACATAAAGTACCTTGAAATAAAGCCTGACACCAGGCTAGAATTGCAGTCACTAATCAGTAGTAAAACATAACCGTCCTGCCACCAAGTGGACTTGAGAAGAGCTTATACAAGGATATTATATGCAATCATTATTGGAGCTCCTTAAAAGAATTAACCAACTTACTTCTAGTCACTGAAGTAGCACTCTGTCAAAGGAGTTTCCCTAGAAGGCAGTGTTACTTCATCAAACTGACAAACTGACAACACAGCTTCCTGCTTTATTCATGGGAAAGTCCCTCCTCTCATAAATAGCCATGGAACCTGAGAATAAACTTTGCAGCAATAACGTATATAAATATTTTGCATGACAAACTGACTACATATATTTTCCTCAGAACTGTGTCCCAGTGCTACAGTAAGTCAACATTTCTGCCTTGCATGTGTCATATTTTTCCCTTCGTTGTCAATATTCTAATTATCCTTCTGTTTTGACATTAGACTGTTTAAAGATTTTCGTACTATTTCAGGCTGTTAGTAATTTTATCAGCTGTAATTAGGCCCTGGGCTTCATGTTCTTGTTAATTACTTCTAAGTGCATTTTTGTTGCAAGTTACATGTTTTAAGCTATTTTTTTGTTAACACAAGTGCTGCTATAACTCTGTAGTAATTTCCTTACAACAATCTATAGTGAATATTAAGATCTTGAGTGAATGAAAATGCATTTTTATTACATTATATAATGACTCCTTTTTATTTTTGCTCCTTAGGTTGCTGGCTTATAGCTCCAATTTGTGATACTTTAAACTATCCAATCCAGTTGACAGCTGTGATGAACGTTCTCCTTACGAAAGTCGCGCTTCTTCTCTTTCTGCTTTGTTAAATACTAATCCTGTTTCCAAGCTACATGGTGAGTGACAATATTTTAAATTGCTTAACTTTTCTTGTAACAAGTTCACTGTTTGTCAGTTCATGCACTTTATAATCACTATTTCACCTTATAATCCTCAGATTTGTATGACATTATATTATATATAAGAACATGTCACTGCCCATGCCCAATATCCTCCTTTCTAATATTGGGGAGACAATTTCAGTTTAATACAAAAATGCTTATTTGCTCAGAAGATGCAGGCCCCTTGTGCACAATCTGCTTGGTGAGTAAAAACATTCCAAAGTTACTTTTTGTACCTTCGCCTGTCCATTGTAACTTTTTTGTCTCCTCCCCCAGCAGTTTCTTCCTGACAATAAATGTGTTTGATTGAAACTTAAGTGTACTCACCCTACTTTGGAAACCTTTCTCAGATTATTTGGGTTTATTCTTGTTTGCTAAGTATAGGTTGGTGACCTTCTTTGCCATTTTGTTTAGTTCCCCCTTTTTTTCCGTATGTGAAAGCTTTGTTTAATTTTTATTTTTTTCTCCTTCTGCCACCATTAGGGTGCTGTCACCCATCGCAAGATGAGAGTGTTTTTCTCCTCATCACATTTCAGGGCGTTGGCCCTTTTCTTTTCTCTTCTTTATACCTCATTCATTGAATAAGTGTGACTGCAGCAAGTAAATCACTCATCCCAACAGCCATGACACTGTGTTTATCTGAACCCTGTGGTATTTGTACGTGTTCAATGAGGTGCTCTTAAAGAAGCAGAAAAGGCAAAGTTCTGTGCCTTCTTGTTAAAATGCCATGTTTTGACATATATTTTGGCAAAGTCTCAGACTTTACTTGTTACTGTGACAGGCAGATGAAGTCTCCTGCTTCTCCTCAATCTATCCCTTCTCCATGCTCTCCAGTGAGGCCTTATAGGCCTAGGTCTGTTCAGTCTTCTATAATGTTATAATCAGGGCATTGCCTTCTATTACATGTACTGGTATCCAAACTACCAGAGGGAGGATTCTCCCACCTCACTGCTTCTTCTCATGGTTCAGAAGTGATGGTGTCTTCTACATTTGGATCTGATTTCCCTTCCGTGTTTTGTGCACAGCCCAACCTGAGGGACATTTCTCTCTCTTCTAGTCCAAAGGATTCTAACTCTTCCTGGCAATGGTTATGTGGAGCTTAGTAAGGCCATCACAAAGATTCAACATGGACATGTAGTCTCTTCCACTCCCCTCACTTATTACATTGAGAGGTGCAAGATGAATTTGATATAAATTACTGTTTCCTATTGGTCATAGAAAGGGAAGTGGAATTGTGATACTCATTGAAAAACAACCTAAACCTAAGCCCCAACCTATAATCTGCAATAAGTATAACACAAACAATTACTCTCACTGGCCCCTAGATTCCTTTTGCTATAACAACCACATCAAACATCTCATTGCTGTGTTTTCTATCCTCCTTCTATCATAAACTTTGAGAACATACTCAACAACCTCTTACTTGGGTTCCATGACTGCAACATAGAAATTATTGGAGACTTCAATTTAGATTTAGTCTCAGACAAAACCTTCATCATATCTTTCCTATCTCAGTATAACTTCATCAACTAGTTACTTTTCCCCACATAATCTAAGTACTTTATCAAGAATCACAATATTCTACAAATTCTTCGTTATTAATATCATGTAATGCATATAAAGTCTTCACTTCCCATCCAATCTTTATGCACAACAGAAACTTTTCTGATTCCAAAAAAAAAACAAGACATAGTTCTTGCTGACCACCACAATATGGAGTTTCAAGTTTCCATTTCCATTGAGGTACTACAGCTGTTCCATGCCATAATCAATTCAATTCTCGATTAACATTTCTTGCTGACAAAAGTAAAAGTATTAGGTGTCCCATGACCTTGGATAACCCCAACACTAAAAAACAAATAAATAAATAAAAATACAAGAAATAATGCCTGGAGCCTATGGAAATCCACGAATAACCTGAAGTGGTAAAGTAATTATACTACCCAAAGAAATGCACGCAAACTGAAAATTAAAAAAAAAGGGAAGACTATCACTATGCACCAAACTCTACTCAATAGCAGAAGCACTAAGCACATCTTGAAGCTAACAATGGATATTGCTGATGTCAGAAATACTAAATCTGTTTCCACAACTTTTATACTAAATGTCAGAAATCTGATAGAATTTTGCAAAATTATAACCAATATTCTACTACCCTCTCACACAACTAACACTGTAACATACAAAGCTCATAATCATCTATCTATTATCTCAAAGTGCTTCCCATCCTCAACTTCAGCACATTACTCTTCAACCATCATTCCCTAAACGTCCTTGTACTTTACAGAAATCACATCCATGTAAGTTAGGAAAAGCTTTGTAAAACTAGATAAAAAAAATGAACCCAGTCCTTTTAGCATCCACTCCACATTTCTAAAAGTCTGTGCCTACCTCGTCTATAAACCCATAGCACATATCTTAACCTGTCACTGTCCATGTGAATCATTACTCTGCAATCAAAATACTCATATATTTCAGTCCCTAAAAAAATCACCAACCTCTTCTCCCCAGTACTTTAGAACTATTTTCATCCTCTGTCCTGTCACAGATATCTTTTAAAAAAAACTAATTAGCAAATGACTATTTGAACACCTTAACACATACAGCCTATTCCCTGATCCACAACATAGGTTTAAAAGGGGGTGTAAACCTGTTACTGCCATTTGCACAGTAATTGATGAAATATTTGGCTCAATGTAAAGGAACAGCTTTAACAAGCAATTCTGTAGACCTCAGCAGAAACTTTGAAAACATCAACCATCATATTATCCCCAAGAAATTACAGCTATTCAGCTTCCTCACCAATGTCATTAATTAGTTCTTATACTTAGTGGCTTTGCAGTTGCCCGCCCCTACTGTAAATTTGATCTGGGACACTCCTCCCAGTCTAGTGTCATTAGCTCATTCTACCCAATACAGAGGGAACATTTGAGAAGGCCAACCCACTTAGTTTCTTAACCTTGAAATAACTTCAGCTCCTCCTTTCTCCCTTTCCACTTTACTAAAAAAAAAAATTAAAAAAAGTCTAAGCTTGCTTCCTGCCTTTCCTGTAACTAGTCTAGTCCAGATACAGATTTGATGTACCCAGGACTGTTTGCAAGCTTCTGAGCCCCCCAAGCCTTTCTGTGTTAGAGGGAATCATTCTAGCTTATCAGTGAGAGTGGCAAGCACTAGGTAGCCTATCTACCACGAGTGGAGTGGTTTCTGGCCCAGAAATTGTAGTTTCTTGGCCATTTGGGCAGTTTTTTCCATCTTTTTCAACTTTTTGGTTTAAAAGCCCATGTTTGCACTTTTCTCGCCTTTCCTGTAACTAGACTAGTCCAGATACAGATTTGCTGTATCCAGGACTATATGTAAGTGTATGAGCCCACCAAGACTTTCTGTGTTGGAAGAAAGCCTTCTAGCTTATCAGTGAGAGTGGTAAGCACTAGGTAGCATATCTACCACGAGAGGAGTGGTTTCTGGCCCAGAAATTGTAGTTTATTGGCCATTTGGGCAGTTTTTCCATCTCTTTAGAGTTTCTGGTTTAAAAGCCCGCATTTGTGATTGTTTCCCTCCTTCTCTGTAACTAGTTTAGTCCAGAGACAGATTTGCTGTATCCAGGACTGTTTGTAAGCTTCTGAGTGGTGCCAAAGTCTGCTCTCCACTCCTGCACTTTTACTAGCTTATTAGTTTAGCACTTTACCAGACATCTTGTAGCAATTATTGCAGCACACAAAAGTGCTACCAGCACTAAATGTTCTACAAGGAAACAGCTCCAGGACTTATTATTATTATTTTTTTTATTTTATTTTAACATTTGTTAACCGGAAAAGTCCGACTTGGAATGAAGCGAATTTTCAGTGGAGGCCCAGGGAGAAATGCTCCAGATGCATGTTTTTGTAAAGTATTAGTGCCCACCCCTCCAGGCATGTCTAAAGGTCAGTCCCCTGTGCATTCTTCTATTAACCTGGTGAACTTGGGCATCCTGAGGCAATGTAGAAAATTCCTCATGTACACTGACAACCCTCTCCTCTTACGTACCAACACTCATACTTGCGAGAGATGCAGTTATATATCCAAATTGGAAGCCACACACTCTCCAGCCAAGACTGGAGTAGCTGGTCAAGATGAGAACGTCAACACTTGCACCACACCACATGGATCACATAGCCCTCCAAAACACAAACCAGCACTGCCTTCACATAAAAAACGCAAACCACACACCCAACTTCGTGGAGGCTCTCAATAAAAATCTACCCAAACAACAGAGACCTCCAAGGCAGAAATGCACTCAACCACCACAACACAACACTAATCACGAGACACATAACTCTCCTAAACAAAGTGCCACTCAACCAAAGCCCCTAAGGCAAAACAGTATGCCCAACACACTAGTCATATGCGACTCAATAGTGAGGCACACTGATGTCCCACTCACTAGGCTGAGTAAGGAGAAAGTAACAGTCAGCTGCCTGTCAGGGGCCAGGGTCCACCACATAACGCACGCACTCAGGTCCCTCAGCAACAGGTACAAATATGACTCTGTCATTGTACATGTGGGTGTGAATGACCTGAGAAGTACCTCCCTGGACTACATGAAAAGAGACATGGAGGAGCTCTTAGATTATGTAACCCAGGCAGGTATGACCCTAGCCCTTAGCAGCATCCTACCATCACCCAGAATGATACCACAGTACAAGCAGAAAATGATTGATTTCAACAATTGGCTAAGTTTCTGGTGTCATTCTAAGGGGATCCAGTATCTGTCTGACTGGCATGACATGATTGACAGACCTCGATGCTTTGCCAGAGATGGCCTGCATCTGTCACCCCCTGGGCTTCCGGATACTGGCCAAGGCTCTTGCCACCCCTATAGTGCCTTTTTAGGTTGTGTTCTAAAGACCAAATTACCACTGTAACAGCTACAAACAAATACAATCTGAGGGTCATGCTGCTCAACGTTAGAAGTCTAAATCTCAAAATGCACTCACTCAAAGCACTCCTTAAAATGGAGAACATTGACATTTGTGCCATAACACAGACCTGGTTCAAGGCAGCAGAAAGCACCCCTGTATTACCAGGCTATAACTCATTACACATCTTTCGGCCCCAGAACTTGGCCCGAAGCTCCAAAGGTGGTGGTGTTTCCATATTCATAAAAATGCACACAGCTCCAGACTAGTAGCTCAACATAACTCATCTGAGATACTTCAGGCGCAGCTAACATTGGGTAAGACAGCAATTCTGGTCGTAGCCTGCTATAGGTCCCCAACCATATCCCAAGACTCACACTCATCGTTCCTAAGCAACCTGGAGAATATTAGGTTCCAACCTAACACCCTCATACTGGGCAACTTTAACTACTCCTCTATTAACTGGAAAAACTACTCATGTACCAATATACTTGCCCAAAGTTTCCTGGAATTCATTAATTCCAATGCCCTGGACCAGCTTGTTCTTATCCCCACTAGAGGTAGCAATATCCTTGACCTGGTCATTACTAACATGGATGACCGTTGCTCTACACCAATAGTCAACGCCTCCCTGGTTAGTCCAACCACAAACTAATCACCTTGGAAATCCACAGCCCCCCCCCCCCCAAAGGTAACCACCATGAAAAACTTCTCCAAAGCTAACTTTAGGCTCCTAAAAACAGAGGTGGCTAACTTCACAGCACCCATGCAAATGGAGATCAGTTGCATGACTGCCGAATCGTACACCAATGCACTGTATGAACACATACACAAATGCATGGATCTCGCCATACCCAACAGAACCAAAACGCTCTCCTCCAAAAAAGGAAGCCAATCTGGTGGTCCCCTGCCACAAACAAACTCTACAACAGAAGGAGGAAACTGATGCAGAATAAGGTGAATTCCCAAGACTGGAAAAACTCCCTTATCAGCTTCAATAAAAAGTTGAGGTCCCTCATCAAATCCTCTAAAGCTAACTATGAAAACAGAATTCCAGCAGATAGTAAAGAAAATCACAAGGCCGTCTATAGTTATATAAAGAATATCCACGACAATACCCAGATTTGTTCTGAGCTACTGCACAATGGTACCTGCTATACTAAGCCAACAGATATTGCCAATATACTGGCTGACAGATTCACTGCCAACTTTACCCCCCCCCCCCATCATCAGTCACAATACCAGTAGATTGCCAGCCACCCAGTATTACTACTGCACAGGTTAAAACATCACTGTCCAAGGTCAAGAATACAGCTTCTATGGGACCTGACAATATCCCTGGCTGTGTTTTACATGAACTACAGAGTGAACTGGCACCTCATTTGTGTGACCTGTTCAATCACAGCCTCACCTCAGGCTTTGTCCCTACCAAATGGTGCACTGCTATAATCATCCCTCTCCACAAAGGAGGAGAGACTACAGACCCTGAGAACTATCTACTCATTAGCTGACAAGTCTGATATGCAAAGCTATGGAACGCATCATCATGGACCTAATAAACAAGGATATAGGGAATCTCCCAACTCTGGATTCCACACAGTTTGGTTTTGTGAAGGGTAGATCATGCCTGCTCAACTTAGTCAACTTCTTTGAGTCAGTCACCAGAGCTGTGGATGAAGGCAAGGTGGTTCATACAGCCTACCTTGATCTGGCCAAGGCCTTTGATACCATTCTCCACCCAGGAATCATAGAAAAACTCACTAAGCTAGGCATCGACCCCTATATCACTAGGTAGGTTGCAAACGGGCTCACAGGTAGAACCCACAGTGTGAAAGTAGCTGACTCCAAGTCAGACTGCTGACCAGTCATGAGTGGAGTCCCACAGGGTTCGGTCCTGGGTCCTCTCCTGTTTGGTATCCACTTCTCTCTGAAGTCCAGGCCAACACGAAGGGACTCTAGCTGACAAAATTAGCAGACGATTGCAAGTTGGGAGCTATTATTAACTTCCCAAGTGATGTTGACATCCTACAGAAAGGCCTCACAAAGACCAACGACTGGTGTCAGAACCATGGTGTTAAGCTCAATGCCAAAAAATGTGTCATCAACCCCTTTGGGAAAAACCCGGTTCCAATGAATTGCCACATTGATGGTAGTCCACTGAACACAGAAGGCATTATAAGAGATCTGGGAACACAGGTTGACAGCAACCTCTTTTTTGACCACCACATTGCCACTGTGGTAAGAAAATCCTTCTATGTGGCACATCTCATTACTAAGGGTTTTGCATCCAGGAAGAAAGAGGTCATTGTCTCCTTCTACTCTTCCCTCATTAGGCCACTCATCGAGTACAATGCCCCATTTGGCATGTACCTTACTAGACACCTGCAACAACTGGAAAGGCCGCAAAAATACCTCACAAAGACGATCCTAGGCCTTAAACACTTGTCCTATATGGACAGGCTAAAAAAACTCCAACTATTCTCTGTCTCATAACACCTACTTAGAGGCGATCTCGCTTGACTTACAAGACCATGTCTGACCCAGCTCTGTTAAAAAAATAAATCCCAAATACTCTGCACCACATGCTCCAGAGACCTCAACCTCATTACCACAATCAACAGAACATGCTGGAGGGACAGGTTTATAACCCAGAGACTGCCCATGCTATGGAATAGACTTCCCATACATGTCAAGCAAAGCAACTCACTAGCCCTCTTCAAGAGAAATCTTGATGAGTGGATGGGAAATAGAAAATTCACCCCAGGGATCACTCCATTTGCTTTTCTCGACAGAGGCACTGGGAACTAAGGTCAGGTGGCACAATGCCAGGTTAATCCTATGAGCTAGGCTTGTAAAGGCCCCAGGGCCATTATCCTAGTACACACCTATGAACCTATGAATCTAATTATCTCAACAGCAGATCCTTTTTAGAGTTCAGTAAAGTAACCAAAGTATGCCAGAGAGCTCTTTCACTGCTGGAGATCCACAAGGTTCAGTCTCAGGATCAGTTCTATTCTCTTTGTTTATAAATTACATAACATCATCCCTACCCTTCAACACTATCACTGTTTACACTGATGACATCATCCTATATAGAACAGGATTGCCCATTACCTCCACACAAAAACACTACAGCATAACTTTAACACACTAAACAGATGGCAAACCAAGAACCTTCTAACAATAAATTACTCTAAAACTGCACTTGTGACATTCAGGTTACATCAAAAAACTCCCAGCCATTGTTTACCCTTAACACTGACACATACCCTGAATGAATCACTGAACCCAGTTCAGCAGTACAAATATCTAGGTCTTACTTTAGACTCCACCCCTCCTTCCACACCCATACAAAAACCATGATAAAAAAGCTAATAACTAAAGTTAAAGATAGCACCTCCACCTCTTGACAGCTTCACTCCTAATGCCAGGAGAGCATTTGCTAAATAAAACACTTAAAAATTATTTTCAAGCAAAATTAAATATGCCTAGGAGCAAGTGTGCTAAACGGGGAAAGGTGAAATGCTTCAGTTGTGATTTATGTAATTATTTATATACTGAAGCCTATGACATTATTATTATTAATAACCATAAGATTAGTGTTAATGGATTGTTTGCATGCTAGTCAAAATTTGTGGTTTATCTTGTTTTTTGTATTTCATGTATGTGAAATGCTTCAGTTGTGATTTATGTAATTATTTATATACTGAAGCCTATGACATTATTATTATTAATAACCATAAGATTAGTGTTAATGGATTGTTTGCATGCTAGTCAAAATTTGTGGTTTATCTTGTTTTTTGTATTTCATGTATGACTTTTTATATAGATAGGACTTCTCGTGAGTTATATAAAAGAATTTATGAATATAAGTATGCAGTTCATACAGGTGATGATAGCAATTCCTTGAGAAGACATTTTAAGAATGTTACTTGCAAAGTTGATTTTAAGTTCTTGGTATTAGATGTAATTAAAATACTGAAAGATTCTTAAATGTAGAAGAACTGGGGTAGTTAGGACATTCTTGGCAGGTCAGATTAAATGCTTGCTGCCCCCTTGTTTGAACAATCGTGAAGATTTTGTAGTCTATTTAAAACACAAAGGGTTAAAGCATTGATTAACTAAGTCATGTGACTATTTGTATTATTTAAGTATGGGTCATTAATTAATTACTTTCAGTCTGAAGAAGTCTCAGTGTATGAAAGAGAAGAAAGCACTTATTGAATGTCTTATCAAATAAAGTTTTATCCTTTGGTTTTGTACCAGCTTTTATTTAATATTTTCTGTGTCATTTAGTTCAGTTTTTCACTGTTTTATCAAAACACTCATATAAATAAGTCTGCAACATACACCCACCCTACCAAATTCACTCTGTCCCTTCATGGCCTTCATCTTTTAGTGAAATATTCATCATATAGTGAAGCCTCAATCAGTTTAAAGGCAGATGCTTTCTTCTTAGTACTTGTGTTAATACTTAAAGTCTATTACTGAGGCTCTACACTCTAATTGTTAGTTTGTATTGTTTTACCTTCTCCTAATCCTCTCTTTTTACTCTCTTATCTCATTTTCCTTCCCACCTTTCCCTCACTATTCCTCTTTCTTCTTCAGTCCATCAGTTCCAGTAATAGCAAAATACATGTGATGATAATTCCATGCCATTATTAGCCTCAAATCCTGTCTTCCTTATAATACTGTGTCACAAAGTCCACTGTTCACATATACTCAATAGAAGTTCATGCTTTTGTCTCTCTGAACTATGTATTTACTTTAATTCTTATATCCTATGGACTGTCTATTACTTCTCTAATAATAACATTTCTGCACATCCTTTAAATGTTTTGCTGATATATTCTCATAGTTTTCTATTGTTTGTGTGCCTTTACATCAGAATCATAGCTGGAAAGTGTGCAAAGACCAACCCACACATCCATTAAAAAACTGTGACTCCTGTGCACTGGCCCAGCAATCAAGGAGCCTCAATCCTCACCACTAACACCAGTGAGGGGCGTCCATATAGGGAAAGGATAAGAAATACACACACAGTAAAGTGCAATTTCCCTTAAGAGCACACAGAGATCACAGTCAGTCTGGGGCTGGTCTCACCCTTTTCCTCCAGCTCCCCAATAAGACTCCCCACTGGCACAGCTATAGGGTCCAGATCTCAGCCTAGTGGGCAAGCAAAATCCTCCAGCACCCTCTCTGTCCAACCAGTGCTTCATGTCCCTGCCCAAGTAGATGACACACACACACTTTGAGATAAACGTTTATACAACCACATGGACACTCCTGGGGAAGGCTGGCTCAGGTTCTCCAGCTGTGCCCCTTTTACTCAGACTATACAGTAGAAATCATGGCCACCATCCACTAATATTTATCAGCTACTTAAAGACCCTTAAAAGGATGTCCAATTATTACTGCGCAATATTATTATCCAAATGGTAGGTGTGACTGAACAGTCAAGACTTACTTGGAGTGATTTGGTACAGCATCACTATATACATGCAATGTACTCTTAGAGCTTAAATTATCTCTACATAAAACAGCTACAGCTGAAAGGTTTAAAAATATTTAATAATAAATAATAAAAACACAAGATGATACGTCTTACTATACAGTGCTAGTGAAGAGTTCAGAGATCACAGAGAAATACTTAAAATAATATTGTAGAAAAGTTCTAACATCAACACAGAAAAACAGTCTAATCTTCCTAATTCCTAGTTATTTCTAAGAGAAGACATGGTTCTAAAATCCTACTTACATCTAGACACAGGCAGAGTGGTGAGCTGAATGTTCTCAAGACAAATCCTCAGAGCTCTCTGATTCTCTCTCTTTAAATTGATAACACAGAGCTGCTTCACATGACATCATTCTTCACACTTCTCTGGTGTTCCCAGGCTAACAGAAACTACATTTACATTCTTTACACGTGGTCAGAAACCAGGGCATTAAAGGACATTTATACATGCAAATTCTAGCCATTAACTCTGGCCTCAAAACAATAGGCAGAATTCCTTCATCCAGACATATCAGAGCCGACTTTAAAGATCAAAGACAGTCATAAAATGCTTGACTTAGCTTTCTTACACCAAAGTGCACTGTTACATTTTTGCAGTTCAATATACAATGCAGTCTTTTCACATTTAAGAGAAGAAGCCTGTGGCTTACATTAATATTTACAAATGACAGAATTATCGACAAAATTATATCTGGATAGGCTGGCAGCCTTCACCTATCTTCACAAAAATTAAAATCGAATAAAATAAAACAAATAGTGATTTGATGTGTTGTCCATTTTAAATGTTAAAACACCATCTTGTGAGCTTATATGTTCCAGTTCTGGCTCCTTTGACATTGTCTGTGACAGTGTTGGTGCCTCTGACATCAGGCCCACTCACCAGTAGTCACTGTTGGATTGTTGCTGCCTTTAGGGTTCCAGAGATACCACCACCACTTATGTAGGTTTGTCCTACACCACCAGCATTCACACCACTGAATGCTCCACATTTGGTTCCTCTGATCCCTACACCATCACTTGTGTCACAGGCTCAGTCCCAAACTAGTCAGACATCAGCTCTGGCATTGGTCCTTCCAGCATCAGACAGACCAGTGTTAGATGACCAGTCACGTGTGCAGCATCTTTCTGGCTTTACACACACTTCCTAGGAAGCTTTGCCCCTGACTACTTTTCCAACATCCCAGAGACCTCTAGTATCAGGCCAATTAGCTCCTGACCACCAATCTTCTTCTTCTGATGAAGAAACATCATTGCACATTCCTGGAAAAAGGACCAGAAAGCCTCAAAATATTGACCCTGTCTCCATAGAAGGTAATAATGAAGGGGTGTTTTTCATTTTTCTTCTGTGGAAGATGCCAAATTCATTGAGGAAGTACAAATAATGAGGAAAATGGGGAACTGGCTTACACAAAGACCCTCTTTTCTAAAAAAGAGACATCAGGCTGCTGATTTACCTCATCAAGCATTTTCCTGGTGGTCCCTCCTTGGGTTGATATTATAGAAGATGTGTGCTGGGACTACACATAAGTTTGAATTTCTTGTATTACAGCTATTGAATAAGAACATTAGAGGAGGTAATGTTAGTAGTAAGACTGAATGTTTTGAGACTAAATGGATCCTAGAAATGCAAAGTGACAAAAGAAAAGGTTTGAATGAGTATGTTCCCTTAAGATCTCTGCTCAGGTCACATGGTCTGAACAGGTAATTTCAGAATCTTTGTACCTTTAAATAGTCTCAAGTACTGTGTTAATTAGATCTGATGAACCTCCAGGACTGGAATGAAAGTGCTTATCTGTTTTACCTGGTGTTTTAATTTGCTGTTTTTATTTGTTTTATTGCTTTTCATTGAAAGAACTACATTTTGTCTGCATTTACAGTATCCGACTGGCTAGTCTTGCATTGAAAGCTTTTATTTATTGGTGGAGTCAGGGTAGCCATGGTGGTGCAGTGGTTAGTGTTGTCACCTCACAGCAAGAGGTTCTCCTGTTCAATCCTCGGCTGGGGTGCCTTCTGTGTGGAGTCTGCATGTCCTCCCTGTGGTCACGTGGGTTTCCTCCAGGTGCTCTGGTTTCATCCCAAAGACATGCTGTAGGTGGATTGGACACTCTAAATTGGCCCTAGGTGTGAGTGCATGTATGTGTGCCTTCTGTGGAAGGTTGGGCATTGGGCTGGCAACTTGACACTGTAAAACTCCACTGCCAATCATGAGCAGACAAGGTGATCCACTGTGGTGACCCCTAACCAGGAAAAGATGAAAGAAGAAAAAGATTTATTGGTGGAGTCAGTCTCCATCCATTTGGCTTGGTTTTCTTCACCAACATCCTAATTCAGCTTAGCATTTTACTACTTTGGCTTTTCACTTGGAAGGGAATCTTTATCAGTCCAGTGAACTTATAGGTCAAGCCCACTCAAGCCATTCTATATATGGGGGCTATGAGCAACAGTGGAATGTGTTGGGTTAGGTTTGTCTGCATCTAGACAGGGCTCAGAGCATCCTACCACCAGTCTCCTCTCTAACCATTCAGTGTCAAATACCAGCATACTTTTGTCATAGAGTACTATGGCTTATGGTGGCCACGGTGTTTGTAGTTCTTCATAAAGACTACCATTGAGTGAATTTTGCAATGGACTTTTTGAGGATCAATGGTTACATCAACCCAGTACTTCATAGAAACTGGTTAGGATGACCAATGCATTTCAACACCTTTTGAGATAATCCATTAACCTTTTCTGCACATTCAGCCACAATCACCATGGAAGCCTCTGTCCCTAGAGTGTTATGTACATAACATGCAGATGGTCCAAGAGATTTGATCTTCTCAGGAGTTGTACTTTCACATTGCCCCAGAGATTGGGAACAGTCTTGCTAAGCCCCCAAGCTTTATAGGACTTTTCTCCTCTTAAAATGCTTGCAATCATTTGGATAACATGGTTGTAATTTGATATGTGAGCATGCATAGGAGTGCAACTTCATAGTCTTTTGTCACAAGTATGGGAAAATCTTAATTCATCACATTTGATTATCATACCAACTTTCTCATAGATGAGGTGAGCCAGTACCTGTTGATGCCCCATGAGTAGACCCTTGTCCTGGTCAATGTCCGGATGTTGTTCCTGAAAGAAGAACTCACAATCTGTGATCTCTTCACCTTATTAACCAATGCCAAATGACCAGACTATTTTTCACTGACCCCCTCTACCCAGCCATCAGAGCAGGGATGTACTGGCCTCGGGGTTACCCTGGGCTTTTCTATTTGTTTCTTCTGAAAATAAATTTCATCCAGAAGACCAGGTGTGACACAGCTAATGTGATTTTAGTAGCCAAGGTTTCATGCATATAGGTGTGATTTACCTTCTTAAACAGATTTCAGGTGGAATATCTTCTTTGGCTCCCTCTGGAAAAGATTCTTCTATTTCATTTTTCAGACAAATGCAATCTACAGGTGCTGAAGCTAACAGCTTGGCTACTCTAATTCTTTTGAAAGGGATCAGGGCTTTTATAGTATGGTGGTTGATATTCTGACATCTTTCAGAAACACTACATACTGAAGACATACAGAGATAAGTGGAAATGTTTTTCCATCAAGGCTATCCATCACAACCTTGGTGCCTTTTCTGCCGTGGTGTCCCTAGGTATCTAATATATGTGAGCAATGTTTGACTTGGATCTTAGCTGTTCATCAGTCAAGGTAAATCTGATTTCCATGTACAACTTTGATGCTGTGGAGGATTCATCCCCTCTATCTTCCCTTAAAAGGTGCAAGTCTTTCTTTGTGCATGTTTCATTTATGCCCTCCAGTAAGGAGGCCTCTGTCTTCCTAGGGAATGTATTTTGCTGTAGAGAAGCTAAGCCCCATCCTATTTGAACCAGCAGTATCTGCAGAATTGGAATTATTAATATGGAAGACCATTTTTCTCTAGACAGGGGGCATTCAGATTTGCAGGCCTTGTTTGCCAACCTTTGTTACCTGCTCATTCACACAGAGAGGGTTTATTTGTGGACTAGACTGTTCTTTCTGCCAGCATTTGCTATTGAGTCAAGTCTCAGCCTGTCTATTGAATTATTTATATTTTTCAGGGATTTTTCTAACCAGGATGAATACCTGGATCATTGCATAGATATCAACATATGGCTTGTGCATTATGTGGACAGAACCAAAGCATTCTAGAAGGATTTCTTTGGTTATCAGAAATTAGGACACAAGGTCACAAACTCTGTTTAGTTCACTGGCCTTCTTGTTGTATTTCCTTTGTCAGTCATAAGTATGGGAAAGAATTACCGACTTTGATAAAAAAACATTAGTCTCATCTCAGGCTGTTTAGTCTATAAAGCTTTTTTCAAAATGCATCTTTGGATGACAGTTGTTCTGCAGCTATATCTATAAACGTTTGCCAGGCAATACAAGTCAGACATTGCTTCTAGATCCAGATCTTCACATAAAATGGAAATTGGCTAGGCTTAAAATGGCCTGCAGGCTAGACTAGTACTTACCTATAAGAGTATGCTTCCCTAGGCCAGCTACTTGACAGGGTTAGCAAAGGACTCTTGAAAGTTAATGAAGACCGAATCTTCTTAGCAGATGCAGACATCATTTACTTGTCTTAATGTTAAATCTGCTTCATTAACCGTCCATCCTTCCATTCCCCAGTCTACTTTGGGGAAGGTTTGTAGTTTTGTGGATTTAGCTTGGTTGGAAACTGAAGAGGGAGGGGAGAGGCACTGGTATCTTTAAGCACAAAAATAACCTGGGAAAGTTGTATTGGCTGAGCAGAGCATAGAAGGTACGTCTGAAAATGAATTTTAATGAAGAGTGACTTTACCAAGCAGATCTAACTCTATAAGTACATAACATTTATTTAGCATATACCTCTGGCATCTAAAGCACATAAGGAATCCCAGGACTGCCTGAAGAAACTAATGAAGGATTACTCCCTTAATGGCATCTAGAGGGCTCTACCAAAGTGTGAGGAGTTATAATTACCTGTTAAGAAATTTTCAGTCATTAATGCAGTTGAATTTCTTATTTATCCTGTTCATGCTTTTTGTTATAACATTTAGCACAGAAGCTCGTTCCTTTTATCAGTATCATGTTCTGCTTTTCAGTGTCATACAAGCTACTGAGGAATGATTTCTGTGTCTCACACAGAACCCCAAAAGACCCTATCCTGTCAGATAGACTGTAGATCTAATAGGGACATAAGCATTTGCTCAAGAAATTTAAATCTCTTTTGCTATATAAATAGAACATGTTGGGGGATAGATATGTACCACAGGAAATATCAATTCTTTGGCATTGTCTTCCTCTCCACATTAAGCAAAGTACTTCTCTTACACTATTCAAATGTAATCTGGATGAATGGATGGATAACTTCAAATTCACCCTTGGTTTAGCACCCTTTTTCCTCATGGATAGGGGCAGCATGTAAGAATTTTTTTTTAATCTCTGGGTTACTCATACTTAAAATATAAGGGATAAAAATGTTATGGAAATGTATAGGTAGATTTCTAGAGATCCTGAAGAATAAATAGCCTAAGTACCTATGACCCTATTATTTGTCTGTCCATTTACAGATTTTATTTGGCAACTAAACCCTTCCCTTTTAGTCAGCCCTCTTAAGTCTAACTCACTTGTCTTAGTGCACAAATGTCTACAGTTCCTGAATATAGAAAGAACTAAAGTCTACAATGTTACAACTGTCAGACTGTCATAGATAACAAGCCCAATTAGGACAATAATTAAACCAATTCCTTGAAAAATGCATACAAGGGCACTCAGTTATATAAATTAAGAGCAGTTCAGTAACAGTGGAATGCTAAGCAGAAAAAAGGTTGAACAGCATGACTAGCAAAGGTTGTGCTTTGGCCGACCTATCTCAAGGTGGAAGACAGTTTTATCTCCCAGTCAAATAAAGAAACCTTTAAAAAACAGGTTTCTGTATTACAGAATCATTCCATTATTCATACAAATTTATTAAAACTGTTTTTGATTTTAATGCCTAATATTAATTACATCTTCAGAGATACCAAACTACTTACTACTAGTTGACCCAGCAAGATTAGGTTAGATACCAAAAATGAGTCTAGACTTCCTGCTTCAGCTAGTATCCAAACATATAATAAATATGATTACTCAAAAGAGACTTGCAGTCACATAAGGCCCAGTTCCAAAAGGTCATGTCCTTCATTTCTGTATGGTTAGCAGTCATTCAGCCATTAAGTCCTCGTGGAAAGGTCCATCACAGCACAACATGGACTCTTGATGAGTGGATGGGAGATCGTAGGTATCACTTCTGTGTCACTGTTAGACAGAGGCACAGTATACTAACCTCAAAAAAGGGCATAGCAAAATTCATTTAAAATGGGTGGCGAAAGCCAAACACACTCTGGCTAGGCTTATAAATGCCCTAGTGCAGATAGCCTAGTATGAGCCTATGAACCTATGAACCTATGTTTAATTGTCTGGCAGTCAGAACAGAGGATTAAGGCTAGAATCTGCTTCCTGCATTCGGTTTAATTCCTTCCACCTGTTTTTCTAGGCTCATAGGTTAGTACTGGGCTGTTGATCCAGAGAACCATTAGTAGCCTAGTGACAAATATACCAAATCACAGGCACCCACTGACTTGACTAATTTATACTTAGTTTCAACACCTTTAAGTGAAGGCTTGACAGTCCAGACTAATGGTGTATTTACAATTGTCCAGCCATTCATCCAGGTTACACTTAAATAGGGTTAGGGAGCTACTTTACATTATATCCAAAGGTTGTCTACTCCATAATAGAGGTATTTCTCTTCCCAGCAGGTCTTATTTACATTTTATTAGTTTTAATGAAAGTTAAGAGCTTGGTAGTGGGTGTTTAGGGTGTTAGTTTTGCAAATGTACAGGAAGTCACATAGGACAGGACTCTTTGATGCTCTGCAGGCTAGACAGAGATCACTTATCAAAAGTCTGTAGGAAACAGAAAAGAGAGAGAGTTCTTTAAAGTGGTGTAGGTAGCTCACTGAAGTGATGTTGTTAATTATTTTGGTCAGTAAAAGTTATGGTATCTCAAGATGATTCATATGCTTAGACAAGTGCATATCAAAGGGCCAGTATACTATATTGCCAACCTTATGATGGAGGAGTAGAGAGGGATGACAACTTCCTTAGATCTAGAAGAAATACCCTGGCAATTAGTCTGAGTAGGTAGAAGGATTTTCTAACAACAGTGGATGCATGGTGATTAAAGGATAGTTCATCGTCAATAGAACTGCCCGGTCCCTAATGGCTGAGTCAACTTCCAAATGGGGTGTCACCTATGTGTTACGTGCATGGCTGTCCAGTTGTGCCAAAGAACACAATGTTTCATTTCTTGGAATTTAGTTTTAGGCTGTGGCCCAGACATCTCTTGTTTGTATATGTTAGTTCATTCTGAAAAACCTGGATGTCAGATGGAGAATTCATGAGATTTCCAAGTTTTGGTCAGTCACAAACCCTTGATGTATGCAGTTTAACTACATTGCCTGCATCTACTGCATCACTGACATATTCTAAAAAGCCTGTTAGGTTCTGGAAGAAGGATCTGCCTTTAACAAGCTAAACTGGCTTGTGTCTAGAGCTTATAGATTACTTATGTTGCTGTTAATAACTTCCAGGATTATGTATTCTACTGCATTCCATTTCATTGCAGACAAGGCTGGTGAAGTTTATAGGTCTATAGTTCCTAGGGCTAGTGGGAGGTTCCCCCTTGTGTTGTGGATTGATTACCACAGTTTTCCATTCCTCTGGCATCAATCTAGAGGAGAGACAGGGGTTCAATAGACTTAGTACACAAGACAGTGTCAGGTATGACAGGAAGGTAGCCTGTCATGTTATCTAACCCATGCAGTAAATGTTTCTGACCTCGGTGAGAGCATTCAGGACTTGCTTGGGTGTGATAGGAGGGAATGGTGTGACTCTGTTAACAAGTTGAGGAAAGCAAGGAGGAGGTAGCAACAGGTAAAATTAAAGCTGATATTATCCATTAACATGTTGAGTACTTCCTCAGGGAAAGAGTAAGGAGAAGAAGTGTTATTATGTATTAGTTCTGAGCACTGCTGAGCATTACTTTTAAGGTGATGGCATGGCAGACGAAGGCTTTGTGGTCATCCTTAGTAGACATAACAATTCTCAGTTTGTACATTTTTTAAGGATTTGATTTTGTTTCTGACTTCTTTGCTGATTTTTTTTCAGTTCGATTCTAGATGATGGGACATTAAGTTTGCTATTATGGGCTATAAGGTCTTCCTCTTATTGTATAGTTCGTTTATAGTAGGGTTCTACCATAGCAGTTAATTCCTAAATTTCGCATTGTATTTACGTCTTATGGAACAGATGCCTTGCTGCATACCTTGAGGTAAACATAAAAATTATTGACAAATGTGTCAGCAAGCGAGATGGGTTCATCAAGGTGAAGACAGTGCTTAAATTTATCAGGTCATCAGTTAGTCAGATTAGGTTTACTTTAGAGTAAGTCTTTAAAGACAGAAGGGTTTTGTAGCTAGCTAGCATGGGTTTTATTAAAAGGTGGTCAGATTTAACTTCTGATATGGTAACATTCGGTGCTGAGCAAAAGGTGAGAATATTGCTGAGAACAAGATTCAATATTTTTTAAACCCCTAGTTGGGACTTGAACAATTTTGTCTAGAGATCTTGAATTAATGAACTCCAGGAATGTGCATATATATATTTGAGCTGATGTAGGTTTCCCAGTTAATGGAAGTATAGTTGAATTCTCCCATGGGAATAGTATTAAGCTTGAGGAATGTCCATCTGTTTGGGTATGTTTCATGGACTGAAGAATGAAATCCATGGGGGATATGATAGTTGGCTATAATTTGGTACAGAATTCTAATTACAGTGAGAAAGAATATGGAGAAATTCAAGGTCATTGCCCTGACTTAAGAGTCTGGAGGTGAGATGGCATCTAAAACTACAAGCACATCCCCTCCATTAACACACTCATTTTCTGCATTAGGTCTGAAAAAGTAGCAGACACTGAAAGATTCTGCACTGAGTGGGTGACATATCTGTTGTGAAACCATGTTTCAGCAACTGTGCAGACTACCTATATTATCAAGAGTTAAGAATGTGTGTAAGGAGTGCAATGTCTTGTTTATGATTCTAGCACCAAAAAAATGAATTGTTAGTAATATTTATGGCCATAGACTTTTACAGGAGTTTCTGGATTGCTTAAATCATTGTTCAAGTTCAGCAGGCATGCAGTTTAATATTAAAAATGCTTTATTTTGCACTTTGGCAAAAAAAAGTTGAATATCCAGATTATTTAGATGGTCAGTTAATACTGAGTACAAATAATGTTAAGGATTTGGGTGCTATTACTGATGCTAGGCTAAACTTTGCTGGCCAACTAGCTAGTATTATTAGAAAGTGCTATGAGATCATGAGGAATATTAGATATTTTGTAAGGATGTAAAGATCTTGGTTCCACTATACAAGTCTAGTATTAGATTTATTACTGAATATTGTGTAGTATATGTACTTAGAATGCCATTCAGTAGAAAGTATTGGAACACATTCAAAAATCATGTACAAGATCTATGCCTCAAATCATGCAGCAAGTCATCTGTTCCATAAGACATAAACGCAGTGCCAGATTCAGAAATTAAGAACAATGATGGAACCCTAGCATAAACAAATTATACAATAAAACGCAGAAAATCATAACCAATAAAAGCAAACGTAATGCCCCATCATCTAGATTTCAACTAAAACAATTAAAAAAAGAACTCAGAAACAAAATCAAATGCTCTAAAAATAAGTATGAATTGAGAATTCTGCTTCTGCTAAAGACAACCACAAAGCCTTCTTCTGCCATGCCAACACCTTACAAGCAATGCTCAGCAGTGCTCAGAGCTGATACATAACAACACTTGCTCTTCTTCTTACTCTTACCCTGAAGAAGTTCCCAACATATTAGTGGATAAACTCAGCTCTAATGTTACTCTCCTATCTCCCCTAGCTTTCCTCAGATTACTAGCAAAGTTACCCCATCCCCTCTGGGCATCCTGAGACAGTGGAGCAACTGCCTTATGTACACAGACAACCCTCTACTACTACCACCTAGGAACACAATATGTGAGAGATGCAATTACATTAAGAACCTAGAATCCTTATGGTCTCAGCCACAAGCCAGTACATCTGGCACTGAGAAGGTTGCCTGCACAAAACACTATGAACACCACACCTCTAACACTATCCACATCTGTACAACACACTCTTACATATGCAGGGTTTCTCAACAAAAGCACCTGAACAAAAGAGACATACAAAGCAAATACACACACACACATCATAACCCACAGCACCAAGCATCACACATAGTACACACATCTGTGTCTCACAGTATCCAACCCAGCCAGAAACCAAATATACTAGTCATAGGAGACTCTATCGTGAGACACACAGATATGCCCCATACCAGGCTAGACAAGGAGAAAGTCACGGTACGTTGCTTGTCAGGTGATAGAATCCACCATATCACTCACACACTCAAGTCTGTTAACAACAGGTACAGTTATGACTCTGTCATAGTCCATGTTGGTGTGAATGACTTGAGACGTACCTCTCTGGACATGATTGAGCTCGCTGAATATGTGTCCCACACAGGTATGTCCCTAGCCTTAAGCAACATCCTCCCATCACCCAGAATGATGCCTCAATGCAAACAGAAAATGATTGACTTTAATAATTGGCTTAGTTTTTGGTGTCATTTCAAGGGGATCCAGTTCCTGACAGCATGGGAGGACATGATTGATAGACCATGATGCTCTGCCAGAGATGGCCTTCATCTGTCTCCCCTTGGATTCAGGCTTCTGGCAAAGGCTCTTGCTTCCCCCATAATGCCTTTTTTAGGCAAAGTAATTAGTGCAAAATTAGCAATATTCAAAATTTTTCTAAACAAAATTTAAAGGTCATGCTGCTGAACGCTAGGAGTCTTAGCATGAAACTGCACTCATTGCAAGCATTCCTTCGCCTGGAGGATGACGACATTTGTGCAGTCATTGAATCCTGTTTCAAAGCTGTGGAGAGCACCCCAGCCTTACCAGGTTACTCATCCTACCATACTTTCAGACCGCATATGGAAGGTTACAAAACCAAAGGAGGTAGAGTTTCAATATTTATCAAAGACATACACACCTCCAGGCTGGTCAAACAGTATGACGTACAGGAGACACTCCAAGTGCAGTTAACTGTTAACAAAACATCTATTAAAATCATAGCTAGCTACAGACCTCCAATCATGACTCAGGATGTCCACTCCACCTATCTGGGCTTACTTGAATCCATCAAGATTCAACCCTCTACCCTGATCCTGGGTAACTTTAACTACCCAACCATAGAGTGGAAGACCTTTTCTAGCCCAAACATGAATGCCCAGAGATTCCTTGACTTTGTCACTGCCAATGCATTGAATCAGCAGGTCAACACCCCTACAAGAGGTGAAAATATCCTGGATCTGGTCCTCACCAACATGAGTAGCCACAGTAGCACCCCTACACTGTCATCCTCCTTGGTAAGACCCTACCACAAAGTGATTTCTTTTGAAGTCACCATCTCCCATGACCATTGTCAGGGTCAAATGAAAATCTTTTGCAAAGCTGACTACAATCTCCTCAGAGCAGGTATAAGCAGCTTCAGAACCACTGTCCCTTCAGTAGGAACTAGGACTAATGCCCAAGCCTACAGCAAAACGCTACATGAGCACCTACATAGCTGTATGGACTCAGCAATACCTGACAGGACCAAATCATATTCCTCAAGGAAGAGTAAATTTGTCTGGTGGACAGCAGCAATAAACAGATTCTATAATAAAAGGAAAAAAGTGCTGTCCGGGGCCAAGAAGGAGCAGGTGCCAAGTTGGAAGCAATCTCTCCTTTGCCTGAACAACCAAATAGGGTCACTGATGAAATCCTCTAATGCTAACTTTGAGTCCAAATTGGCTACATCCACTAAGGACAATCACAAGGCCTTCATCACATATGTCTGCAATCTCAAAGGTAACACCCAAATCTGCTCTGAACTGGTGGTCAATAACACCACATACACAAATGACATAGATATAGCCAGCCTGCTGGCATACAAGTTCAGTGAAAACTTCACCCCCCTGTTCCCCCGATCAGTAAACCAGGACATCCCCAGCACCTGCCCCCCTCCCCTTCCCTCATCACCAGGGAGCAGGTCCTTAATGCCCTCTCAAAGGCAAAAAATACAGTCTCCATGGAACCCGATAACATCCCTGGCTGTATCCTACATGAACTCAGGCATGAGCTCTTAGCTCCGTTAGACACCCTATTTAACCAAAGCCTGAGCAATGACTTCATCCCAGCTGAATGGAGGACAGCCACTGTCATCTCTCTGCACAAAGGTGGACCCTCCACTGACCCAGGCAATTATAGGCCCATCAGCCTAACTAGCCTGATCTGCAAGGCCATGGAATGCATTATCATGGACCTTATAAACAAGGACATTGGGAACCTCCAAATGCCTGATCCCATGCAGTTTGGTTTTGTCAAAGGGAGATCAGGACTGTTAAACCTGGTCATCTTCTTTGAAACAGTCACCAAAGCTATGGACGAGGGGAAGACGGTGCACACCACCTACCTTGATGTAGCCAAAGCCTTTGACACTATTCCCCACTCGGGCATAATAGATAAACTCTCCCAGCTAAGCATCAATCCATATGCTACCAGATGGGTAACTAACTGATTCACTGATATAACCTACTCAGTCTAAGTAGGGGAAGCCACCTAGTAGTAAACCCGTAACGAGCAGTGTACCCCAAGGATCAGTCTTGGGGCCTCTACTGTTTGGGATATACTTTTCTGAGGTGCAAGCCAAAACCAGTGGTCTGTGGCTGACCAGGTTTGCAGATGACTGCAAGCCAGGTGCTGTCTTAAATTCGCATAGTGATGTGAGCATCTTCCAAGAGGGTCTTACCCAAACTAATGACTGGTGCCAGAAGCATGGCCTCAAACTGAATGCCAAGAAATGTATCATTATCCCCTTTGGGGAAAATGGCATCCCCACTAATTATCACATTAATAACAATGTACTAAGCATGCAATCAGTCGTGAGGGACTTGGGCATCCAAGTTGATAGCAACCTCACTTTTGACCACCACGTTGCCTACATTGTATGGAAGTCTTTCTACATGGCCCACCTCATAAATAAGGGTATTTCATCCAGGAACAAGGAGGTCATAACATCCCTTTACTCCTCCCTTATCAAACCCATTATTGAGTACAATGCCTCCTTTGGATTGTACCTTGCCAAGCACATGCAGAAGTTGGAGAGACCACAGAGGTTCCTGACCAGGAAAATTCAGGGTCTCAAACACCTATCCTATACAGATAGGCTAAAAGCTATGTCGCTCTACTCAGTCTCATACAGACTGCTCAGAGGTGACCTGTGTCTGGCATACAAGGCCATCTCAGACCCAACCTTGATGGAGTTGCTGCATATCCGTAAGACAAACTCTACTCAAGCAACCCACATGCAAGGCCTTAACCTGGTCTGTGACATTAATAGAACTTGTTGGCGGGATAGATTTGTGTCCCAAGGACACCCCCATTTGTGGAATAGACTCCCTCTCCCTGTCAAGCAGAGTACCTCTCTAGCCCTCTTTAAGAGGAATCTGGACGACTGGATGAGAAACAGATAATACACCCCTGGTAACCCACCTGTGTCACTGCTGGACAAGGGAATCAGGTGCTGACTTTGAGGGAACATGGATAAAATTCTTGGCTAGGCTTATAAGGGCCTCTGGGCCAATAACCTAGTATCATCCTATGAACCTATGAAACCTATAAGCTCTAAGCAAGTCTTGTAAGCTCTCTGTATGGCTACAAATTTTACAATATTTCCACTATAGGTTCATAGGTTCATAGGTTCATACTAGGCTATCTGCCCAAGGGCATTTATAGCCTAATAGCTAGTTATGTGTGCTTCGCCAATCATTTTGCTGTGCCTCTGTCAAGCAGTCCATTGGTCACTGGGTGATGAATCTGTCCTCATAGGTCTAATAAGTGATGATACTGTCAACCTGGGTCCCCAGATCTCTGATGACTTTTTCTGTGCTCAGTGGTGGCCACCATATATGGTGGCTAGGTAGTAGCCTTTTTTTTCCCAAAGGTATGACTATGCAGCCATGGCTCTGGCACCAGTTATCCATTTCTGTGAGGCCCTTCTGGAGGATATCTGTGTCAGATGTGTTTTCGACTATTATTCTATCACATTCAGATTAAGTTGAAGCTCAGAATAACCTGTGTCATCAATGTAACAAACTACCAGAACATATAAACCAAAGTTACACTTCTAGGAGTTACTCTTAGATCGGCCTAGTCATGCCTCTGGGAGTCTAATATTCCCTGCTTATATTAATTGGACAACTGCAAAACCATGCTACAAATAGGGCATTGAATGATTTCACTTTAAAGCTTAAATGATGGGCAATATAGCCTCATCGATACTTAAACTATGGCTAGTTCAGCTAAAGACAGGGGCGTCTCGTGCTATTGGACTGCAGGACTGCAGCCCTCCCACCTAGAAATAAAAGAAATAAATAACGTGAAACATAAACTTTAAAAAAATGTTTTTTTTTTCTTTTTTAACGAGTATCGGAACAGCGGCGCATGCGCAGACACACTCAGACTGCCCCGCAGATGCCCAGGAATCTGTGCAAACTCTGACAGCCTGAGTCAGGAGTCCAGATGCAGAGAAGGTATTTTCTGCCCCGCAATCTGTGCAGTAGATGACTGCACAGAACAGAGGAGCTAGACTGCTTGATCCGCAGACAGGACCAATCAGGAGTGAGGTAAGTTGAGTTCTAAGCTCTTGCAGGGAAGCGTTAAGTCGAGCGTGGGTTTGCTGCTACGAGACAATGGAGTTGTACCTGGTTTACTGCTTCCAGACCCATTTACAGGTTAGGTGTGTGTGTGTGTGTGTGTGTGTGTGTGTGTGTGTGTGTGTGTGTGTGTGTGTGTGTATGTGTGTAAAATGCCCTTGCTAACACATAGTGGTGGGTAGAAATACGCAGGCTTGAACCCTGTACTTAGGTGGCAAGGACCTGAATTCCCTACCCACCACTATTTGTAAAAATTGCAGATTTTTGCCTCATATTTGTTCAGTTCCTCATAAAATCTGTGGTTTCTGTATCTTCTTATTTCCTTGCAAAGGTTTGTAGTGCAGTGGTGCACTGGTAGCATTGTTCTCTGACAGCTACAGGTTCTCTGGTTTAATTCTTGACTGGGGTGCCTTCTGTGTGGTGTCTGCATGTTCTCCCATCCCTTACAAAGATGTGCCTGGAGTATTTCTCCCTGCTCTGCTGAAAATTGGCTTTGTTTTGTTCCAAGTCAGACTAGTTTCCTGGTTAACAAATGTTTAAAAATAACAGGCATTTGAATTTCAGACTTCATATTCTTCAGAAAGTACATGGTAAAACAAAACCTTTTATTCTAGCAATTGTCTAAGTTTATAACATGGATATTTGAAATTTGCCCATATTTTGGGACTGTATTCCCCCATTATTGGCCTCGTCCAGGTATTTTGTGCTAAGGTTGAGAGCTATGGTGAGAACTGAATTCACTGAATATGTTTGGCAGCTGTATTCCCACATTATTGGCTTTTTTCATGTGTTTTTTGCTAAGAGGTTGACAGCTATGGTGAGAACTGAATTCACTATATAGTAGCCATTTAAGTTTGCCTTCCTCTGTTTCAGCTGATTTGGCATAGTGGTATGTTTCTCTGACTGTTTTGCACAGGGTCCCCTGGGTTCAGGACGTGGCAGTGAAATGTATGGTGGTAACACAGCATTTTATTCTAGCAACTTTCCAACATTATACAAGCAATGTTTAAAATGTGTCCCTAGTTTTTGGCCTTTTGCCCCCCCCCCAATAAATTTTGGCTTTTTCCAGATTTCTTGTGCTGCAAAGTTCAGAGATACAGCTGAGTGTCGAGTAGATTTTACAAAGAGCTGAGAGCTGCAGAGGAACAAAAGTTTAGTGCTGCTTATGCTAAGTCAATTTGTGCTGTTAATAGCACAACAGGTAGTGTACTTGCTTTTGATGCAGAAGGCTGTGGGTTTTACTCCCACAGTAGGTAGATGCATTGCTGATATTGTACTGTGTTGTAAAGGGGGTGGATGCTGCAGTCCTTTTTGGCAAAGATACCTAGTAACTATGAACCTGTTATCAGTTTGCTATCCATTCCCTATTGCAGTATTACTAGCTTATCATTTTTTTTAATGCATGCAACATAGGCAATTTATTCTTCAAGGGCAACAGGCACTTTATTTGCAGATGAAACAATGACATATAAAGTTGTTTGCTAGCAGCAACCTCTTTATTAGTTACATATTTCTTTAATGTGGATTTTACTACTTCAGAGATTGTGCATATTTACTGATACTGGTTTACTATAGAAGGTTGAGTAGACATTTTATGATGAAAATGTTCTGAATTGGGCAGTTTTGTCATTGGTGCATGCATTTTGTGTCATTGTTTACTGGAAAAATGTTCAAAACAATAAATTTAAAATGCCCTCTAACAAATGTACTGTATTGTACAAGGAATATAATGCAATACAGTCAGGAAGGTATATAAAAGAGCATGTGTATGTTTCATGTTCAAGGGGCCTATGATTTTGAAAACAGCCCAGAGTTAATCTTTATCTGCCACTGGCAAAATGTATTTTCTTTGAATGTGGGTTTCAATGTTGTTTCAATGCATGTGAGTTTCAAGGGCAGAGAAATTTTAATGCTAAGTCTATTTTCATTGTGAGACTGCATTGCTTTGTTTAACATATATCTATTAGGGTTTGTGCTGTAAAATGCAAAATAAAACTTTCAAATGAAATCTAAATCATTGCAGAAGTAAAGCAGTATGCACATTACAGTGTTTATGGTAAATGGGGCAAAATAACCAAGGAATGGGACGTTGAAATGGCTGCAGGGGGGTGGCTCCATTCGACCATGATTTTGTGGGGGGGGGGGTAGCAAACTCAGACAGCCCCGGTTGAACTATACCTCTCAGTTGTCCATATTTTTGCAGAATGAATAGATATTTGCTTCTTATTTTTGGTATGTTCCTCATAAAATTTGTGGTTTTCTAGCAAATCATTTAGGAATGAAAACACTAAATGACAGACATTGAGTTTTAGATGTCATAACCTTCAGAAAAATGCATGCTAATGCAAGACCTGTTATACTATCAACTGTCTTAAGTTTATACAAGAGCCATTTTTAGTAGTGTTTGTATGTTCCCCCAATATATTTGGCCTTGTCCAGATTTCCTGCATTAAGGGGTTGAGAGGTACATGCAAATTGCTTTGTAGAATTAGGAATATCCAAACCTCTCAATTGTCCCCAATTTTGGCTCAAAACGTTGCTCTCCCCTAATAATCCCTCCTCAAAATGGCAATTTTGGAAGAAGACGTGGAGGGTTTACAATTATATATAACTGTAATGATCAGAGTTATAGATTACTTTTATTTCAGAAATGCAATGTAGATGCTCTTATTTTGTTAGCTGCTCAAGTTAACAGTGTTAATATTAAAAAGGTGTCCCTTTTTGGCAGGTTCCCAGCTGTATTGTGTGGCAACTTTATATTTTTGCATCACATTTTTGGTCTGTTTTTCATAAAATTGTGGTTTTCTGGCAAATTAGTGGCAAGTCATTAAAGATTGAAGTTAGAAAATAATGGCAGACATTTGAGTTTCAGATTTCATACCCTTCAGAAAAATCCATACTAATGCAAGACCTACTGCTGTTCTATTTTCTAAGTTAATAAGAGCAATATTTAAAAGTTGTCCTTATTTTTGGGCCTGTGTCCCACTTCTAGTTCTATGTATGGCTTTGTCCAGATTTCTTGCTCTGAAGTTGAGCAGTATGAGTGTCAGAGCCATCACCATCAGCCAGAGACATTTCAAATTGTGACATACTTGTTGCACCCCACTCCCCATTGTAGTGGCTCTGGATGTGTCCAAGGAAGACAAGGAGCAGTTATGCAGTTAAGTGTGCAGAGTATTCCCCCATCCAAGGTAGACCACAAGTACGACCATGGCTTTTCATCTGTCCTTGATTTTGCAGAATGTTCTGGTTTTCTGTCGGATTTTTATACTGTTGATTTATGCTTCTTATTATTCAGGAAATGCATGCTGTCGCAGTGCCCTGTTGCTCTGTTTAAGTAGCAATGATTTAATGAGCTTCAGGTAAGCTTGTCAGAGATTGTAAGATGCAAGTAAGCTTTAATAAACATACTGTTAAAGAATTACCAACATTGAAAGCCTTTTCATTGTTGCCATGCAGAGAATATTTACATAACTAGATAATGTATAAGCCTTGGGTATTGAAATGCATATGACAGTATTTGTAATAAAAGGACAGGATTACGGTATTTTCAGAAGCTCATTACATTTATTGGAGACTTACAGTCATCTTTTGTTGAAGACTTGCAGTCATCTTTGCAGGCTTACCCGTAAACTAAACAGAATGTCAATCTATCATGTGTGGTCCATAACTTGTGCAGGAATCCTTTAAGCAATTTATCTTGAGCTTGTTTCTTGTTTGCTGTTCATTTTTTACTTTGACCATGTCTTCCCCATGAAACAAGTAGATAGTTGTGTCAGGCAGCAGGTCTTTTTTGGATAAGAAATATTTTTACAAGTTGGGGTATCACAGAGATTTCTACTTTCAGCATGTTACTTGGTAGTTTTATAAAGCTGAATATAAATTATAATTAGAACTGCAGTGCAAGGAGTAGTGGTTTGAGTTGAGTGCTGCTTGTTTTTTTATACTTTTGACTGGCATTCCAGTAATGTATTTAAAAAGTAATTTATTTTTTCATGCCTCACAACCTGTTTCCATCTGGATATTAAGTAAGTTGTCATGTAGCCAATGCACTGAAATATTTTTGTCTTCTACACTTCATTTTGTCTTGATTGGACTCTTGTAATGACTGTTTGGCACCCAGGGCAGTGCATTTAATTAAAGTTCCAGTTGTTGTGGTTTTGAGTATAGCTCCACCCCTTTCTAGTTGGCCACACCCCTCCCCATTGGCCCCACCAATTCAGCTGTCTCCTGCAGCCCTCCTTTAATTTGAAGTCACCAGCCGCCACTGGCTAAAGAGCCATTAAATGTGCTCATTTACTACTTATTTGTATTGTCATAATTTTCAAAATTCTCTAAATACCTCAAATCCAATCAAAAAAGACAACTCCTTAGGCTGATATGAACATTTAAAGCTGATGAACAAAATGCTGCATCTTGAATGATTATTGAGGAATTGTAAGCTATTTACAAAATACTTACAAATATTTTTACTTTGTTTTTTATCACTTATAAAATCTACTTTAAGATGTCAATGGGTTTTACCGTATTAAAGATGTTGTGCTTCCTTAGTAATATTCATGGTCCTAGATATATGGGAGTATACAACAAGTTTGTGAAAATGTTCTGGATGCAACCTTCGGACATTAAAGTATAAACTTACAGAGTTCCATTGGAGAGAATGTGCTTGTAATCAACTTCATTTTGTAAAGAATTTTTGACATTCTTTTTTTATTTTTTTTTAGGCTAATGCTCTTTGAATTGCACAAACTGTTCAGTAAAATCTGTATCCTAAATAATAGCAACATATTTCATAAAGTGGAACTGCTTGCTGATAGGGGTTTGTCAGCTTATTGTGAAATCCTGTATGTCTGAAGTCAATACAATTCTTAAAATACAGCACAGCTATTCTGGTCTCAGGCTTGTTCTGATAAAGTCTCACAGAGTATGCAATTACTGTTAATACATCCTTTACTTCACAGCCTATGTTAGGAAGTAGTTAACTTTTAGCAGAAAAAAGGGTATAAATTGCAGTGTCAGTCATAAATTAAGAAGAAAAATACTGTCTGAGCGCACATAGAGAAAAGCAACAGCAGTGATTGATTACTTCACTCATAGTTTCATGAGTTAGCTGTTTTTCTTTTTTTTTCATGCAAGCATTCTTTCTAAGTATTCTTTCGAAGTCATTACTTGTGGTAGGGACCTATCTAAGAGTTTGTCTAAAATAATTTATATTTATGTAGGTCCATTGCACCCCCTTATTCAAGAGAAACTAGTTTTTTCCTCCACAGTTTCCAGTGATATTCTTGCTTCTTAGAGAAAAAAAAAGTTTAGCGAAAATTACATGGAAACAAAGCAAGCAAAACTGTAACTATTGTTGCTTTTTATATTTAGCCAGCGTGGCATCATTAAGGATTTTTTGTGACGTATCACCATTGTATTATACCATTGCATGGAAAATTAATGTGACTAGTTCAACTTAAAACATACATTGTTGAAACGTTGTTTTGTTTCTTTATATGTATGGTATGGCTGTTTGACAATAACTTACTCTACCTGAGTGATATTTAATTTCTGGCAGAACAAAAGTGCTAAGGTCCTGTTTCTATGTTTCATTATCAGGGTTTAGTCCTGGATTCAGGTTCTTATCTAGGTGGATGATGCATGTTCTCTGCATGATTTACCTCTACCTACTACATTTTCTTTCTATACACATGCTTCTTCAATCGACTGTCTAATCTAAATTGTCCCTAAACTTGTATTGTGCATTGTGATATATCCCATGGGTCTCCATTACAGGGGGTTTAAGGTATTACACAGTGAAGGCTGTAGCTTGGCTGGGTCTTATTTGCAGTTTTTACTAAATGGTTTGTCTGTGAGACCTTTCAATTTGCAGAAGCATATCTGGTGCTACTGGTTCCCTGTGCCCGTATCATAAACTGGCACCCCAACCAGTCAGCTGTTCAAGTGAAGGGCAAAAAAAAAACATTGTAGAGATTGGCTTATTACAATCAGATCCATGTCCCCCTGCTTGAAGAAAAAAAAAAAAACACTTCATTGTATTAAGCCGATCTCTACATTTTAGAAATCAGCTTATTACAGTCAGAGTAGCATCCTGCCATCACGATACCACAGTACAAGGACACAATGATTGACTTCAACAATTGGCTAAGTTTCTGGTGTCATTCTAAGGGGACCCAGTATCTGTCTGCCTGGGATGACATGATCGATAAACCACGATGCTTTGCCAGAGATGGCCTGCACCTGTCGCCCTTGGGATTCCGGATACTAGCTAAGGCTCTTGCCACCCCTATAGTGCCTTTTTTAGGCAAAATTCAAATGACAAATTCACCACCATAACAGGTACAAGCAAGCAAAATCTGAGGATAATGCTACTTAATGCTAAAAGTCTAAACCTCAAAATGTACTCACTTGAGACACTCCTTAAAATGGAGAACATCGACATCTATGCAGTGACAGAGACCTGGTTCAAGGCTCCAGAGAGCACCCCTGCATTACCAGGCTATAATTCATACCAGACCTTTCGGTCACCTAACCTGGACCGAAGCACTAAAGGTGGAGGTGTGTCCATATTCATTAAGTATATCCACACCTCCAGGCTAGGTGCTCTGCATAATGCATCCGAGATTATCCAAGTGCAACTAACTCTGGGTAAGACCGCAATCCAAATTGTAGCTTACTACAGATCCCCCACCTTGCCCCAGGATTCCCACTCTTGATACACTGGAAAATATTAGGGTACAACCTAACACCCTAATAATGGGTGACTTCAACTACCCTACCATTAACTAGGAACACTACTCATGTACCAACTCTTGTGCTCAACGTTTTCTGGAATTCATAAATTCCAGCGCCTTGGATCAACTTATCCACACCCCGACCAGGGGCAGCAATATCCTAGACCTGGTCATTACCAACATGGGCAACCGGAGTTCCACACCAGAGGTCAATTCCTCGTTGTTCAGATGCAACCACAAGCAAATCACCCTAGACATCCACATCCCACCCACCCCCCATTAGGGAAACCACCGCAAAAAATTTCTCCAAAGCCAACTTCATGCTTCTTAAGACAGAAGTGGCAAACTTCACAACACCCATGCTGACGGACAATAGAGGTATGACTGCTGAATCCCATACAATTGCACTTTATAAGCACTTACACATGTGCATGGATCGTGCAATCCTTAACAGAACCAAGATGCTATCCTCCAAAAAAAGGAAGCCAATCTGCCGGTCCCCTGCTATAAACAAACTCTACAACAGAAGACAGAATATTTTGCAAAAAAAGAGTAAAATCCCATGATTGGTGGAACACTGGTCAGCCTCAGTAAGTAGCTGAGATCCCTCATAAAATCCTCTAAAGCTAGTTACAAAAACAAAATCGCCACTCATTCTAAAGACAACGACAAAGCACTCTATAGCTATGTCAAGAATCTCAATGGCAACACTCAGATCAGAGTTACAGCACAATGGCACTAAATATACAGAACCAAGAGATATTGCCAACATCCTGGCAGATAGGTTCAGTGCTAACTTTACCCCTCTCTCATCCCCTAAAGGGCCCATCTCTATACCGGAAGAATGCAAAGTTCCTGTAATCACGGCTGCACAGGTAAAAACACACTCTCCAAAGCCAAGAACACCGCATCCATGGGACCTGACAACATACCAGGCTGCTTTCTACATGAACTACAGAATGAACTGGCATCTCACCTAAGTATCATGTTCAATCATAGCCTCACCTCAGGCTTTGTGCCCACTGAATGGCACACAGCAATGGTTATCCCACTCCACAAAGGGGGAGCCACCACAGACCCCGGGAACTACCGCCCCATTAGCCTGATGAGCCTAGTCTGCAAGGCTATGGAATGTATCAACATAGAACTTATAAACGATGACATTGGTAATCTCTAAACTCTGGACCCTACCCAGTTCGGGTTTGTAAAAGGCAGATCATATCTCCTAAACCTGATAGACTTCTTTGAAGTGGTCACCAAAGCTGTAGATGAAGGTAAGGTGGTTCACATAGCCTATCTAGATCTTGCCAAGTCTTTCAACACCATCCCCCACTCTGGAATTATAGATAAACTCACTAAACTAGGTATAAATCCCTATGTCACAAGATGGGTTGCCAACTGGATCACTGACAGAACCCACACTGTGAAAGTAGCAGACTCTAAATCCAACTTCAGACCAGTGACAAGTGGAGTACCACAGGGTTCAGTCCTAGGTCCTCTCCTGTTTGGTATCTACTTCTCTGAAGTACAGGCAAACACAGAAGTATTTGGCTAACAAAGTTCGCAGATGACTGCAAACTAGGAGCCATAATCAAAACTCCTAACGATGTGGACATCCTACAAAAGGGCCTCACTGAGACAGATGCCTGGTGTCAAAGCCATGGCCTCAAGCTCAATGCCAAAAAGTGCATTGTCATCCCTTTTGGTAAAAACTCTGTACCCATGAACTACCACATAGACGGTAGTCTACTTAACACTGAAAGTGTGATAAGAGACCTTGGGACACAGGTGGACAGTAGTCTCTCCTTTGATAATCACATCGCCACAGTAGTCAGGAAATCCTTCTACATGGCACACCTCATCACAAAAGGTTTCTCATCCAGGAAAAAAGAGGTTATTTTTCCCCTCTACTCGTCACTCATTAGACCCATTATAGAGTACAATGCCCCTTTTGGTATGTACCTCACAAGACATCTACAACAACTGGAAAGGCCACAGAAATACCTCACAAAGAGGATTACAGGCCTCAAACAGATGCCCTACGCAGACCGTCTAAAAAAACTCCAGCTTTACTCTGTCGCATATTGCCTACTCAGAGGCGATCTCTGCCTAACATACAAAGCTATGTGAAACCCAGAGCTGTTGGACATGCTCCACATAAAGAAATGCCAATTCCTCTGAGCTACACACTCTAGGGACCTAAACCTTGTCACCACAATAAACAGAACATGCTGGAGGGATAGATTCCTGTCCCAGAGAATTCCCATACTCTGGAACAAACTAACTGTCTATATCAAGCAAAGCTCCTCATTAGCACTCTTCAAGAAAAATCTTGATGATTGGATGGGAGATAGGAAATTCACCCCGGGGATCACTTTGTGGCTCTGCTTGACAGGGGCACAGGAAAATAATTTTCTTGGGTGGCAAAAGCCAGAGTACCGTTTGGCTAGGCTTATGTAGGCCCTAGGGCCAATAGCCTAGTACCTACCTATGAACCTATAACTATATCTAGAAAAAAATATTTTAAACTGTAATACATTGCTTGCCACAACTGTAGCAAACAGTTGCTACAGTTTATTCCCTGCCTGCATGAAATGCTGCATTGCTCATGTATTAGTTTTAAAAAATAAATGTTTTCTTTTAAACTGTAGCAAACTGTTGCTACAGTTTATACCCTGCATGCATGGAGCACTATGGCATTCATATCTTAGTTTAAAAAATATGTATTAAACTGCAGCAAGTTGCTTGCTACAGATTAGACCACACATGAAACTCAGCAGTACTCAGATTTCACCACAGAAGGCATACCGGCTTTTGAAGGATGGCCAATTGCTCCCCCAACACTTTGTGCCTGGGGCAATTGCCCCTCTCACCCCACCCTAACTATGTTACTCTTGGTATGGATGCATTTCTATTGTGTGATTTCTCTCCAGCAGATGCTTTCACCCCGTTAACAAAAATAAGTCAGTAAGTAAACAGATAAGTATTTACCTAGCTAACAAAATAAGGCAGTAAAAAAGTTATTTTGTTGTTCTTTTAAATGAAGAGGTCATTTATTTATTTATTTATTCAGTTATTTATTTATTTATTTTTTATTTTGTTTCGAAACCAGCTTGTACTATGACCATGGCC
The DNA here is from genome assembly GCF_019279795.1 of Protopterus annectens. NCBI lineage: Eukaryota > Metazoa > Chordata > Ceratodontiformes > Protopteridae > Protopterus > Protopterus annectens. The sequence continues at coordinate 395,311,255 of NC_056727.1, forward strand.
ATCTCTTATCCTCCTCATATGCCACCCAGAATCCTCCTGCTAACGTTATAATATCATTGATAGGACATTTACCATCTCTCACTTGACATATTTCAATGCCTCATGGTAGTTACAGGGTTACTTAATGAAAATGTTCATGGCATGCACCCAAAAGTTTTGATGTGTCAGGTAAAGTTTTGACAATGATCCATCTCTACATGTGTGCCGTACATTTGATATCTGGTGTGCCATATTATTTCAATACTGTTCTTCTAGCAGTACTGTGGTTGAGTAACATGCATAAGCAAAAGTTAGTCACGTACCCATGCAGATACAATGCTGCTAGCAAGTAGTGACACTGCTTAAAGCTGGGTCTCACAAGTAAAGGAACCTTAATGTATTCACTTATTGTTTATTTTTTTCTAGTTCTTTTACACTTTATTGGTTGAGAGGCAATAGTTTGTTCTGTATTAAAAACAAGATGTGTTGATCTCTATTGCTTGACAGATCCTCCATTAAGATCACTCTTTTAAGTAAAAGGGTGACAGTCATATTTTAGGCATGTGTACAAAAGGAACACACACTGGAATGTAATGCAAAGAAAATCAGCAAGGAGATAAGACTTAGAGTTGGCAGCAAGGCCTTGGCCAGGGGCTGATAGGCAGTGGGAACTGATTTGCATGAGTCGAATGCATCAGTGACATTTTCAAAGAAGCCCACCAGGTTCTGCGGGAAGGATCTGCCATTAACAAACTAAAACTGGTGTAGTTCTAGGGCTTATAGTCTGTCTATGTTGTTGTTAATAATTTCCAGGATGATACATTCCACTGCATTGCAGACAAGGCTGGTGTGGCTTACAGGTCTGTAGTTCCTAGGGTCAGTAGTCGGTGCCCCCTGTGCAGATTATTGATTACCACAGTTCTCCACTTCTCTGGCACCACTCCAGAGGACAGGCTGAGGTTGAATAGGCTTAGTAGAAAGTCTACCAGACAGCGTCTGGTGCTGACAAGAAGGCAGTCTGGCACCTTATCAGGACATGTAAGCTAAGTGTTTTGGCCATAGAGAGAGCTTACAGGACTTGCTTAGAGCTGATCAGAGGCGATGGGGTAACTTTGCTAGTAATCTGAGGAAAGCTAGGGGAGATAGGAGAGTAACATTAGAGCTGAGTTTATCCACTAATATGTTGGGAACTTCTTCAGGGTAAGAGTAAGAAGAAGAGCAGGTGTTGTTATGTATTAGCTCTGAGCACTGCTGAGCATTGCTTGTAAGGTGTTGGCATGGCAGAAGAAGGCTTTGTGGTTGTCTTTAGCAGAAGCAGAATTCTCAATTCGTACTTATTTTTGGAGGATTCGATTTTGTTTCTGAGTTCTTTATTAATTGTTTTAGTTCAAATCTAGATGATGGGACATTGTTTGCTTTTAACGGTTATGTTTTTCTGCCTGTTATTGTATAATTTGTTTATGCTAGGGTCCCATCACCATTGTTAGTTCCTGAGTCTGGCATTGTGTATGTCTTATGGATCAGATGACTTGCTGCATGATTTGAGGTGGGCATAAAAATTGCTGACAAATCTTACAATGTGAGATGAGGTCATCAAGGTGAGGACAGTGCTTAAATTTCATCAGGTCATCAGTTATCCAGATTAGGCTTACTCAGAGTAGTCTATATAGACAGAACAGTTTTGAAGTAAGTCAACATTTACTCTCATAATGAGTGTCACCAAACACTGGTCACATTTGACCAGTGATCTACTACAGGTGCTAACCACAAGTGGCAATATTTGTGAGAACAGTATCCAATATTTTTCAATTCCTAGCTCTTGAGAGCGTATATGAATGAAGTCCAGAAAACTTTGTGCATATATATTTGAGGTGATATAGGTTTCCCAGTTAATAGAAGGATAGTTAAAGTCTCCCAAGAGAATAGTATTAAGCTTGATAGAGGGGTCTGTACGTCTGTTTAGGTATGTTTCATGAGCTGCAGAATGAAATCAGTGGGGGGATATGGTATTTGGCTCTTATTTAGTGCGGAGTTCTAATTACAATGTAAAACGATGTGGAGAAATCCAAAGTCATTGCACTGGCTTAAGAATCTAGAAATGAGATGTCATCTTAAGAATACAAATCCATCTCCTCCAATACCATGTTCATGTTCTGCTATGGGTCAGAAAGAGTAGGAGACACTGAAAGACCCTGAACTGTGTGGATAACCTCTCTGTTCAGAAACCATGTTTCAGCAACTGTGCTCATACCTATGTTATCAAGAGTTATGAATGTGCATAAGGAGTGCAATGTCTTGTTTATGCTTGTTTTCAAAAATTGTTAATGTATTCATGACCGTAGACATTTACAGCAGTTTCAGGAATGCTTACATATTTGGTCCAGTTCAGCTGGCATGCAGTTTAATATTAGACACATTTTAGATATCTAATATTATTAGGAAGATTTATGGGATTTTGAGGAATATTAGATGCTGTTTGTAAGTCATGATGTAATGGTCTTGGTTCCATTATATAAGTCTGTTATTAGACTTATTAAATATTGTGTAGAGTATGTGCTTATAATACCATTCGGTTACACATATTGGAATGCATTCAAAAGTCATTTGCGAGGTCTTTTAGGGGCTTAAATCAATCTTTTTTAAAGGCAGACCAAAATCTCTGTTTTTGTATTCAGCTGGTAACAGATTAATTGTAGGTGCATTAATGTTGAATAAATGCTCTAAAGATGAGGCTTTTTTTGCAATGCCATGAATTAATTTCAACAGCCATAATCATGGTACCAGGATAATGGTTTGCTGGTTGATATACAGCAGATAAGTACAAAAAGCCGGGATTAATTTTTTCACCAACAAGCAGGAAGTGGTTGTAATATTCTTCTTCTTCGTCTTTCAGCCACCTCCACTAGGGGTCATGGTGGTAAAACTCTGCCACTTATAATTAGAATAAGTAAAAATATGACTCAGTTCAGTAAAGCTGTTCCTCGGTGATTCAGAACTTTCTAAACCTGGTTTAACTGTTAGGACACTCTTGAAAAGCCCAACAGGGTTTCTTGATTTGAAACATTGAAAACTTTGTAATACATTAATCTGAAAAAAGTACTGTAGTCACTATATAATCAAAAGATGTATAGATAGGCAACACAACTTTTGGCTCACTCTTTCATTCTTTACACCCAAGAAGGAAATTTAGTATTATTATGCCTGAGTATGAAAAAGTAAACTTAACAAGATTTAACAAAGGCATTAAGAAATAAGTTACTCACCTGGTTGGATACATGTTTTTGGACTCATGCCTGTTCACTATCAAGTCCTAAAAATTGGATTTTACCCCTCCACTCCATTGTAATGCATCATTATCCTGGTAGAGTAGGGGCTGTGAACTGTCTGGTGGGAATGTCATACAGGCAGCCATGACAGTTTTTGTGCTGTTGTCAACATCCCATTAATGGGTACCCTTATATGGACTCACATTGTTATCAGAATCCATAATGCTTTTCCCCTGTGGGTGCATTCTTCTGCACACTTTACAATGAAGGATATCATCAAGCATTATCTTGTTAAGCCAGAAGCTTATCCACAGAATGTGCGCTGTGATGTTGCCTTTCCTCTGTGAGACTGTAACTATATGGATTTTGCTTCAATCCTTCCTCCCCCAGTGTAAGGAAACTGAAACTTCCCTGCCAGCTCCATCAAACATCAGAGGCTGGTTTTCTATGCTGTAGTAAAAGTTTCTACCTCTATGCCACTGTAGCAGGTGGTTCAAGTTATGTTTAACCTTTCCATCACACATACATGCCTATATTTTTCTATTTAGTACTGCAGCTAAATATTTCCTAATACCCCCTATCACATTCAGAATATTTTGAAGCTCAAAATGCCTTATGGTAAACAAAGGATATTCCATTTGAAGCAATGCATATAATAGGGAATGGTGTACGCCCTTTTCTGTCATGAGGTTCATGAAATCTGAAACAAACTCCCTATGTGACTAAGAATCAAGCATAACCATTTTCAAAGAAATGGATTTAGTTGCACAAAAAAGTGCATTACTGACACTAAAACTCAATTTTCTAGAGCATTCAGTATTTTTTTATTAATAGACTTTGCTATTTGTATTAGTAGTTTCTGCATTTAAGGAATAAAATCTTTTATTCCATGGAATAACTGAATAATCCAGATTTGTTGCTCTGTGTCCATCCTAGTCATCTGATTATCTGGAAAGGCAAAGGGGTCTTCACACTTGTTGTTCTATTCCTATCAGAAGAAATATTGTTTGATAGATTTTTCCCTCTCCAAAATAAATTACAGCATCCCGTTTTGAAATAAGTACACAAATTAATTTATGTTATATATCTTTTCTATGCCAACGCACATTACATTTGGAAGCAAGATTGAAGGATCTAAGCTTATTCAAAAAAAAAAAAAGAAAGCTCATACTCTTCAGAAAACTTCATCTACCTACAAAAATGATTAAAAAAATATGTTTATTCAGCAGTCAACCTCCTCTACAGATACTTTATCCTTGTATATAGTTCTGTACTGGCAAAACATCTGTCTACTGATTTAAGGTAGCTTTGCCTAGGTCTTCCAAATGTCTCTTAAGTAAAGCAGAGAATGTCTGGCTATCTTACATTATCTTTAGTAAAATAAAAATTCATATCAACTGTCAGGACACAGATGCACTGAGTAGATACTTTTTACTAAGCCTGCTAAAGAATCTTAGTCATAAGGTAGAATTTATCTGCAGTTGCATGTGTTCAACTAACCCTGGAAAACAGGTTGGGGGAGAGTGTGGCACGTACAATTTGAGGGATTGCAACAAGCTGCATTGCAGTGATCAGATAGCAGTATAATGTTAAGTAATTAAATAATGTAGTAATTAATTATTTTATTTACAGTGAAAGTTCACTAGGCACAAATGCCTCTTTTCTGGGGTGACCCAGAAGGATTATCTGATTTGGAGTCTCTCATAGAGTTGCATCATAGGTAAGTGGAGACTGACAGAATCAATAACAAAACAAACGATAGCAAGCAATTCTGCCCAAAAACACACCAACAGTCAGGTTCCACCAATGTTCTTTATTCCATCAACGATCTGGTACCTCGGCTATTCGCCTTCAAAGGATCACATTACAGGTTTCAAAATGAGCTCCTTTTATACTCTTTAACTAATTGATTAATTAATAAATTAATTCAATTATACTTCAAAATTTAAAGTGATCTCTGTATATAAAAAATAGAAATATGACATTTACTTATTTAGTCGTGGTTCATGTAGCATATGCAATAGGGTGAGTAATTTTGAAGTTATTAATAATATATCTCATATTCCGAAATATTTTTTCAACTGCAAGTCTACCAGTGTAGTATATATATTAGGTTGCTCATGCAAGGACATTTGGTATATAGGACAAACTAAAAGAATGATAAAAACTAGAATCTTAGAACACCTAAAGGACATAAGAAATCTAAATTCTATTAGTCCGGTTGCCAAGCATTTCATGGACATTCATGATGGTTGTAGTGATAGTTTGAGATATTGTGTATTGGGAAAACCTTTTGTCTGCAAAGGAGATGATGTAGTGGGTAAACTACTAGAATTAGAAACAAGAATGATACTCAAATATAAAACATTGAAACCATTTGGTTTAAATCAGGAGCTGGGCTTGTAATAAAGCACATAGGTATATTTTTGCACATATATACTTCTTATTAATAATCTTTTGCTAAAATTTAGTGGATGATATATAAATATACCATTAGGATAGTAAATTATTTACATTCATTAATATGGATTCAATTTTAATAATATTTGTACATAACTAAACAATTAAGTTTGTTATATGTATACTTATTTTTTGAAGTAGTAATTTTTCTACATATATTTATATATTTAATGAATTTTGTATGTGCTGAAGGGTTATATTATAAAAGTATAAATGGTTTATAATATAATTGGTTTAAAATAATTTAAACAGACTAAATAAGTAAATGTCATATTTCTATTTTTTATATACAGAGATCACTTTAAATTTTGAAGTATAATTGAATTAATTTATTAATTAATCAATTAGTTAAAGAGTATAAAAGGAGTTCATTTTGAAACCTGTAATGTGATCCTTTGAAGGCGAATAGCCAAGGTACCAGATCGTTGATGGAATAAAGAACATTGGTGGAATCTGACTGACAGAATCAATCTCTACAGGATGACGGTCACTAGCAGGTAATAGCCTTCTGCACTAAACTGTAAGACAAGTAGCTGTCCTCCTGGCATTGCTGAGGCTGTATTACATTCATAGCTAATGTTAGAGTACAACTGCTCATCTAGTAGTACCAAGTTAACCCATTACAGCCGCGTGCATCCTCCAGGTGTTTCTGCAGTTACATCCTATTCACACCTCTAGGACTTAAATATTGGTTGTTCATATTTGCATTTATAAGTTAAAAAACATGCCACATACAAAGTATTAAAATATTTCATCTTAAAGCTTATATATTGATATTTGACCTACATCTAGTCCTGATATAGGAATATTAATTGTTCATATAATTATTTATATTGTCATAAATGTAATGTTTTTTTCTAATTATCTTAGTAATCAAGTAACACAAACAGAACTGCTTAGTTCATATGAAAGCTCTTAGATGGATGAAAGGAAATGCTGCTAACAGTATGTATATAACTTGAGTTGTTGCTGAGATATTGTTAAGTTATTTGGAAAATATTACAAACTTAATAGTTAACTGTGTTTACTCTGACTGATGAAGTCCAGTTTAAGTTCGGGAAACTAAAGAATACTACACTTTAGAAATAGCTTGTCTTAAAGAGTTTTCCATTAACACTTCTTTAGTAACTCTTATAGTTGCTGAGATATGAACATTTGCTTGAAATGTAAGGACATAATTTGATTTTATCAAAAGCTGTTACAGTGCAAACTTCCAGAGCTCTGTTGGTGGGAATGAGTTAGGTGATTTACTTAGGCAATAACCAATGACATGGTATGGTATATTGAAAATTTACCCATGGTTGGTGTGGTTTAATCACAAGGGTGAAGGACGAGTGATTAAATAAAGCCAACTGTGGGTAAATTTCAATATACCACAACCACAGAGTCGGTTATTGCTATTATACATGACATTATTTAAGAAACAAAATGCTTACTTTTCTTCAGTAATGTCTTTGTATAACAGCGCTGTACTGTTCTTCTGCAGCTGGTGGTATCCTGCTGCCTTGTTTTGATGTACTGCGCATGTGTATGGGACTTGCGTTCCCACCCATACCCAGTACATCAATGCTTTGAAAAGAAAGCAACGAAGAAAAGAAAGTCTCCGTTGCTCTCTTTTTGTTTTCTTTTGTTTTTTTATTAAAAAAAAGTTTCAACTGCATTAGGGGTAGGAGAGAGAGGCAGAATGGAGGAAAAGCAAAGACAATCAGGTACATGTCTTTAGTTTTAAATAACGTACCTGATTTTCTTTGTATTTCCTCCATGCTGCCTCTCTGGTATGTCTGGAGTCCAGACTATAGATTTTTTTAAATTTTTTGTTAAAAATAAAAGTTATGGAATATACAAACAGAAAGAAGTCCATGTGACCGGACCTTTTTCCATTGATATATTCTGGGATTTACAACAGCATGCTGGTTGGGCTCACCAATCAGCGTGCTCATTTTCGAATATTAATGGCCAGTCATTGTATAATGTAAAACTAATCACGACAAAGGATGTCCACTGTGCAAAAGTGACCAACAAAACTCAACAACAACAGTGGAAGGAGGGTAAGTCTCAAATTAAAAATGTGCAATGTGAATTGCTGAATCTCCACAGGAAAAAACAATGCAAAAAAGATCAGCAACAACATAAGTCCTGTTGAAATAAACGTCCAAAACTGGGATAAAAGTTTCAGCTGCTTATTTCAACAAGACTTACATCACGTGGTGGTCTTTTTGTATTGTGTTTTCCTGTGGGGATTCAGCAGTTCACATGGTTCACTTTTAATTTGAGACTTACCTTCCTTTCCACTGCTGTAGTTGAGTTTTGATTTATTGTACACTTTGTTAGTCTTAGGTTATTTTCCCTGGAGAGGTAGCGTTTGCAACTATCAGAATTCTATATGAATAGGTCTTATTTTCTGACATGTTAGAAATTGTTGCATATGCAAGAATGCCTAATTTTAAAACATATTTGAAAAAAATATATAATAATAAATAAGATGCACCTTTGATGCATGGTATGTTCACTTTTGTGTGTGGGATACAGAGTGCTCAATGTTTCTTTCAGTTTCTATGTAACTTTGATATTGACCTGCTTTTCCTTTAGCTCTGTCTCATTTAGAAGGAACAGCTCTCTTGAAATAAAATAGTTCTATTTTCAAACTTAGCTGTTATAGTATTGCTCTTTTGTCATTTACTCAGTAGTATTTTCTACATTTTATAGTGCAACGTACCATAATCATTTGTACGTAACATCATTTTCTGTCCACAATTTGTTTCCCCGGCTTGTAAGGGTTTACCCAGTCAATAGAATGGAAAAGTAAATAAATAAATGCATAACTAAATCAAACAATGAATCAATCAATCAAACAGCCATTCACTTCTTTTAGTTTTTGCATAGTTTTATAGAATGCAAAGTATAAACCCAAGTGACATCTCTAGGAGTTACTGTAGAATCACTTCTGTTGTGCCCCTAGGAATCTAATATTCCTTGCTTATACTAATTTAATAATGACAAAACTATGCTACATGCAACATATTGAAATATTTCACTTTAAAGCTTACAGGAAGGGCAGCACAGCTGCATTAATAACTCTGGTTTGTGTAGCTAAAGAAACATTAAATGATTTACATGTACTTTTTATTTATACTGCCATATTTTTTTTTAATTTGTTAAATATCTGAAGTCCACTTAACAAAGAGAACTGCTTAGGCTCATATGAAAGTTTACAACAGATGAAGAAAATGCTGCTTACAGTATGTATGTATGTAGTGTTAATGGTTACTGATTTATTTAAGTTATTTACAAAATACTACAAGAAGCATATTTACTACATTTATTGTGACTTGTACAATCCAGTTAAGATGTTCCTAGAACACTTTCTACTGTGGAGAAAATGGACTTTTACTTTTAATCAACTTAAATTTGTGTAGAATTTAGACAATGCTTTTTTTTTTTTTTTTTTTTTTTTTTTTTTTTTGAGTCTAGTAATGTTAGTTATATTGCATAGACTGTTCAGTAAAGAATGCATCCTAAGTAATAGCATCATGTCTTATAAAGACCATCTGCTTGCTGATTTGAGTTTATCTGCTTACAGTGAAACATTATGTCTAAAGTCAATACAGTTCTTAAAATACAGCATGGCTATTCTGGTCTAAGTTATGTTCTGCACAAGTCACAGAAAAGCCACAATTAGTGTTAATAAGACTTTCACTTCCCAGTCTCTTTTACAAAGCTTTTAACTTTAAGTAGAAAAAGAGATATAAATTGCAGTGTTCAGTCTTATATATTTGAAGAATAAATTACATATTGTCTAAGCACACACACAGAGAAAAGACAGCAGTGTTGGACAATTACTTCAGTCACCAGCTCCACAGCTCCACAAATCAGCTTTGTTTTTTGTTGTGGTTGTGTGTGTGTTTATGGAAACATCATTTTTTAACATCAACACGAATTCTGTCCAGGGCCCAGGTACCGTGTGCTTTTTCTAGAAGAGTATGGATTTAGGCAGGTGGATTAAGGCTATCTGAGAAGTTAGCATCTAATAAACAAGGTTTTTATTTATTGTCTAAGTCATTATTTCTGGTAAGTACTTCTCTAAGAGTTCATCTAAAATAGTTTATATTTAAGTAGTTTCATTGCAACCATTTATTCCTGAATAACCTTTTTTTCTTCCTCTTAAAATTTGCACATCATAAACTATGTTTCATGATTTCAGCGATATATTTGTTTCTTAGTGAAAACAAGTTTGGCAGACATGACATGGAAATAAATTAAGCAAAACTATTAATATTGCTGTTTGTTATATTGTGCCATCACCAAGGTTCATTGGTGCCTTATCACATTGCACTTATGCTGTTATATGGAAAAGCAATGTGTCAAATTAAAACATACTTTTTTAACTTTTGTTTTGTTTCTTTATCTTTAAGCAATAGTTATTGGCAATAGGATACTCTGAGTAATATGTCATTTGGGCCAGCTGTTTTGTGTTTTTATACCTCCGTTTCAGCATTCAGTCTTAAATTCACGTTTTGTGGATGATGCATGTTCTTTGCATGGTTTTCTCTAGCTACTTCATTTTCCTTTTACACACATGCTGCTTATGTTGACTGGCTAATCTAAACTGTCTCTACATTTCTAACGTGCATTTGCATATACCCCATGAGCCAACATTGCAGGAGGTTTAAAGTATTACAAAGTGAAGACACTAGCTCAGCTAGGTCTTTCTTGGAGTTTTTACTCAATGATTTATCTGCGAGATGTTTTTCTACTTGTTCGGAGGTATTTATGTTATGGTGATTTCTCCTCATTTTGCTCTTATGTCAAATCTTTTTACCGTTTAACAAATATAATTCAAGGAGTAAATAGATAAGTAAAAAAAAAAACATAATGACTCACCATTGACTTGGTTAACAAAACACGATAGTAATAAAATAACTTGAAATAGGGCTATTTGAACTTTTAAGTGGGTAGTGTTTTTATTTTTTTTTTTTTATCTAGCGTAGACTATGACTCTGCCCATCTCCTTGCCTTCTGTTATACCATCCAGTATCCTCCTAATAATGTGTGCATCATTTCAGTTTCATAGGTTACAGTATCATTCATAGGACATTTACCATCTCTGACATGACACATTTCAGTGTTTCATGGTAGTTGTAGGATTACTTTATGAAAGTTTTTATGGAGTGTGCTCACATTTTATGATATGTCCAAGTGAAGTTTTGATATTCACCTTGCGATATCAGGTGTCCCATACTATTTCACTGCTAGTGTGTTCTACTAACATATGTAAGCAAAGGTTACCCATCTACCCATGCAGATACAATGCTGCTAGCAAGCTAGTGAGGCTGCTTAAAGCTCGGTTTCACAAGTACAGGAAGGTCAATGTACAGACAAACTTTCAGGCTTTTCTAATTCTTTTACATTGTGTTAGTTGAGAGTCGTTTGTTCTGAAGTAAAAAATAAGCCATGTTTGACAGATCTTTATTTACAGTCACTCTTTTAAATAAAAAGGTTGACGGTCACATTTTAAAAATCTTTAAAATATGACGATATGATGTAATATAATTCAAAGACAAAGGCGATGTGCTGTGTTTATTGAGTGCAGCAGTCTTCATCTGAAATGTACAGTGTATTCATAAAATGTAATATGGCAGAATAAATGTAAGCCAGATAGCTGTGGTTATCGTAGAAAATAGTTTTGGTATTGTACACAAGAAGCTTACGTGATCAATGAAACAGTATCAAAAAGGTATAGGCTCAGTCTCTGTGTTAATCAAAGACATTAGAACAAAGAGGCAGTCGGGTTATATATGAGTTTATCAAAAGAAATATGGATGGAAGGAAACATTATTTCTGCATTCATAAAACAGTTAATTGATGAATAATAATTATTCAAGCATTAATTTGCAGACCTACAAAAATACACAAATTATAATGATGGATTTGTGTAGACTAGCTGTATGTATTTGCTGTGTATCATTTTCATTCAGTTGTATTTCTATTTGTTGCACATGGGGAACAGATATGTTTGCTCTGCATTTTTATCACACACTTATGCCAAACTCTTTCACCAGAGAGCAGGCAAAATACACTATCTAGCTGGTTAGAAATATTTAAGATCTGTGCAAAGAGAAGCTGTCCAAGTCTGTTCTGTTGAGATGGGGTTATTTGTGACTTTTTCATGGCAGCGTGACATAACTTATATATCACCGGCATGCTAGCTGCATTTTTTTTCCAGAACACTTACTTCATCAAAGGATAAATAATTTCCCTTTCAGGACTACAGGGTATCATGTATCATACAGGCAGAGTGAGTAGGGGGTGTAGCGGTCAGTCCTCAATGACAATGGAATGACTTCTGTTCCCATGGAGAAATATACTTTTTTATTACTTTTGTTTTTGAACATTTACTGAACAGTCATTTTTTCTCTATTACCAAGTACATGCCTATGTATATCTCAGCACAGTTATCCATATGAATAAATATTACTCAACATACAGAAATAAATATCACAGATAATAACTTTAAACAACACAAAATATCTCTTACTATCTCTCTATCTATCTGGCTATATTTATCTGTGTATATATATATATATATATATATATATATATATATATATATATATATATATATATATCTGTCTGTCCAGTCATTATCTGTTTACTGATTAAATCTAGTGTATACCTTACTTTGACACCAAGTATTAACTTTACAAGTGGCGAGCACACTAAAAGGGACATAATTAATGGCTTTCCCCAATCCCTCTCTAGTAAAAAGACAAGCTTCCCCCCTTACTATAAGCTTTTACCAGTCAACAAAAATGATTGACCTTCTAACAAAATAACAAAGTTACTGTTGCTAGTTATTCCCCCATCTCCCACTAGTAAATGGTCAGCTGTTCTCCTCTTATTACTCCGAAGAGCACTAAGCAGAGTCAAATGCTTAGCGACTAGCAAAGGTATTGGTATACAGTGCAGATTGCAATGACTGTAACTACTAAATGAAATGACAAGATGCAAAAACTATAGCTTATTCTGGCTCTATTGATGTTGTCTGCTAGCCCTTGCCACTGACCTAGTGTCCTATAATTCACTGATTGTTTTCACAAGCATTCACTGTTTTACCCACTACATTCACTCTTGCTATGCTCAGACTCACTACGCTCCCCTACCCTAACCCCATTCCAGCCTACCCCCACCTTCCTGACCTTTATACCTAACAGGTCATTCCCTTATTCACTGTCATCCAAGCACAGCTCAGCCTCACTCTCACTCCAACCTCATCTGCATCCTCACCCATTCCACTCACTCGCACATTACTTATAAAAATCCCACCCTTTCCCTCTCCCCACCAGAGTATAAAATGCTGGCCCTAACCTGTATAATAATTATAACCCTCACTATCACAGCTCACTTAACCTCCTAACATCACATTGTCAACCCAAAGTCTCAAACTAAATCTCCATCTGCCCAATTTCTACACAGGAGAAACAAGCTTTACTACTAACATCACCATCGGTTTACAATCTCGCAAATCTTGACCTTTCCTCATTCATAATCCCCCCAGACCAGTTAAATACCCACATTTCCACAAAATACAACATTTTTCTATCAAAATACCTAAAAACTATCATTCAAATACCACATTGCCACTGTGGTCAGAAAGTCCTTCTATGTGGCACATCTTATTACCAAGGGTTTTGCATCCAGGAAGAAAGAGGTCATCGTCTCTCTCTGTACTCTTCCCTCATTAGACCAATCATCGAGTATAATGCCCCATTTGGCATGTACCTCACTAGACACCTGCAACAGCTGGAGAGGCCACAGAAGTACCTCACGAAGAGGATCCTAGGCATTAAACACATGTCCTACACAGACAGACTCAAACAACTCCAGCTATTCTCTGTCTCATATCACCTAATTAGAGGCGATCTCTGCATGAGTTACAAAGCTATGTCTGACCCAGCTCTGTTAGAAATGCTACATCTAAAGAAATCCCAATCCCTCCACACCATACGCTTCAGAGACCTCAATCTCATTACCACAATCAACAGAACATGCTGGAGGGACAGGTTCCTCGTCCAGAAACTGCCCATGCTCTGGAAAAGACTTCCCATACATGTCAAGCAGAGCACCTCACTGTCCCTCTTCAAGAGAAATCTTGATGAGTGGATGGGTAATAGAAAGTTCACTCCTGGGATCAACCCAGTGGTTCTACTTGATAGAGGCACTGGGAACTAATGTCGGGCAGCATAATGCCAGGGCACTTCTATGGGCTAGGCTTGTAAAGGCTCCAGGGCCATTAGCCTAGTACACACCTATGAACCTATAAGTAACATCCAAACTCATACTCAGTGGTGACATACACCCAAATCCCAGCCCTACAAATAATAGAACCACCTGCAACCAGAATAATAACATTCTAAACCTCCCCAGAAATCTCACAGAAATCCTTATTCTTAACATAAACATAAGAAGCATACTGAGTAAAATATCACAACTACATGCCACACTGGCCCTATACTCTCTTGACATAGTTCTTCTCACAGTGAACTGGCTAAATCCACAAATCAATGATAATGAATTTGTTCCCCCTTGGTATAACACTCTTAGACAAGACAGGGCATCCAAAGGGGATGGAGGTATTGCATTACTTTTCAAAAATAGCCTGACCATCTATATGACAGACAATGACCACCAATGTTCAATAAGGCAGAAACAATATTCACCAAGCTAAAAATTAATTCACCCCAGGGATCATGTCAGTTGCCCTGCTAGACAGGGGTCCAGGGAAGTAAATAGTGTGGGAAGAAATAGCCAGGGAATTGTTATGGCTAGGCTTGTATAGGCCCTAGGGCTGATAGCCTAGTACCAACCTATGAACCTATGAACCTATGTAGATCAAACCTGTAAACCCCCTTCTTCACCACCTTTCCAATCTTAACCTCTCACAAAACACCATTACCTGGTTCAACAGCTACCTCTCCGACAGATCTCAGGCAGTAAAATGGAAGACTGGCACTTCAGCCTTCCTTCCCACCCCAACCGGTGTACCCCAGGGATCCATTCTTGGCCCTATGCTCTTCAACATCTTCATTAATGATTTCCATGCAGCCATTCCTAACACTAAGATAGTACAATATGCAGATGACGCAACTTTAGATTGCTCTGCATCAAACCTCCCTGAGCTCCAAACAAAAACTCAAACTTTCTTCTCAACTACTGAGAACTGGATGCTCCAAAAATCACCTCTCTTTGAATGCCAACAAATCAAAGATCCTTCTATTCTCTCCCTCAAAATCTATCCACCTAGACAAAACCTCTTTCAAGATTACAAGCCTTGCCAACTCCACTATAGAAGTTGTTCCTTTTGCTAAACTTCTTGGAGTTACTATTGATGAACACCTAAAATTTGATACCTATATTCAGCTAAATATAAAGAAAACCCATCAGAAACTTGGCATGCTGTACAGAAACTCCCACTTCCTCTCCCCATCAACAAGACAGACCCTCGCCACTACCTTCTTACTACCTTCACTACATGGCGCTCCCCTACTAACCAGCCTATCTTCCTCCATCTCTTCTAAACTAGAATCCTGTTACAATAAAATCTCAAAGTTCACCACCACCTCCAAATACTCCACTCATCACTGTATACCTCTCCACCAGCTGCAATGGCTAGAACTCCCAAACTACCTTGACTCCCTCCAAGTCATCACCACCCACAAGCTTATTTTCAAACCAACCACCCCAGACAGAACTCTAAGATCTATCCATCAAAATCTAATCTCTCTTTATAAACCAAACCATCCCACTGGTCAGCTTCTCCTATCCTTCTCCATTGCCAAAAAAATGAAATTCTCTCCCTCCATCCCTAAGAACTTCTGAGAACTCTGAACACTTCAAAACCCAGCTGCATTCTTACCTCTCCCAAAAATGGAAATGCAATTGCACTCCACCTACCTAACCTGCTCAATACATAAATACTTTATTACACACAAAGTTTGTTCTTCCTTACACACTATCGATTAACCCTACATACTGCCTTCAAGCAAATGTTACCTCTATACCACTTTCAGAGGATTTAAACCTCTGTTTTAATCTAACTTATGCTATTATTCATGTATAAAGAACTCATCCATGCTAATATTACTTCTATATAATTTTCAGATGATTTAAACCTCTGTATTAATTTAACCTTGTACCACTGTTCTCAACCACTAAACATGTAACTATGCTTTACATCTGTCTCTAAGCTGCTGTTTAACTTTTGTTTAGTTTTTGCTATTTTGTATGTAAAATTTGCTGAGCTTGTTTCTGTTTCCACTATGTATTGTACATCATATTATGGAGCTTGTACTATGTATGATTGGAGCTTTTCTCCCCGGGCCTCCACTGAAAATGGGCTCTTTGAGCACAGTGGACCTCCCCAGTCATCAAACTGGAAATAAATAAATAGTGTAAAATGAGCCGGTTAACTTAAAGAGACAGGGATGTAAAAAGGAAATACAAGAAAAACAGTTTTATAATATATTAGTAATCTACAGCAACCCTATAAAACAGTTGCCCTATCTTTTAATATTGGTAAAAGTGAAACATGGTCATTACGCTCTGTGGGGTTGGTAGCATTCAAGTACAATTGCCATCTAAATTTACTTTTGTGAATATCGTTGGACCAATCCCCCCTTATATCTTTCTTTATAATCTCTAGAATCCCAAAATGATATCCTGACCTAACCTCACATGAAAGTGCATGTTTATACAGTGCATTGTTATCATTGTGTGTTTCAAAAGCATATAGATATTCATATATCCTTTTGTATAGGGATCTCTCGGTTTTCCCTACAAGGAACATTTGACAATCCTGACATATGCTAATGTAAACCAACCCGCAACTGTCACACTTACCCTTTTTCAAACTAATTATCCTTTGAGGGTTCCCCACAACGAATGCCTCACCTTTGAAAATAAAGGGGCAGTATTTACAAAAGCCACAAGTTGTTGTACCTCCTTGGCTAATTTGTGGGTGGGTGGGGTGTTCAAATAAAAATTTTAAATTATGTCGCACTTTAGATGTAAATACAGGTTTCTCCCCAAGTTTGCTATATAATTCATGATTACACTGTAAAATTAACCAATTGTGAGTCAAAATATCTTTGACCTTATGGTCAAATGTACCAAATTGTGTAACTATAGTATATGACAATTTTTGTTTGCTGGATCTTACAGTTTCTTTCACCTTAAAATTTTTTCACAAAAGTGGTGTGAATTTATTACCCCAACCTTCAAGGATTTCTTCAGCCAAATGATATACCATACTTGAAGGGTAACCACTAGACAAAAACATGAAGGTCAAATTACCTAGTTCAAGTTTAAAGTCTGAAATTGTAGAACATATTCTGGCCCCACAAATCATCTGCCCTCTAACCAGGTTCTTTTTAGTAAATTGTGGATGGTTGCTATCATCTGCCAAACAAATGTTGGAATAAGTTGGTTTCCGGTAAACGCTGGAAGTATATTGTTGTAAAAACATAATTTTTGGTGATAGCAACATCCAAATAATTAGTTTAAATAATTAATTATAAGTGAACTTGAAATATTCACAAATGGTATTGATGTATTCACAAAAATTATCTACCAATATTTTTTCACTTTTCCAGAAGACAAAAATGTCATCCAGGTAACGTAAATAAAGAAACCATCCATCAACAAACCCTGAACTGAAAATAAATTTCTTCTCCCATGCTGCCACAACTAAATTGGCATACGTAGCGGCACAGCTTGACCCCATGGCAACAGCTCTGAAGTTGTTTAAAAAATTCATTTTCAAAACTAAAGTAGTTATTATGTAATATGGTATCTATGGCATCAATAATAAAATTAAAAAGGTGGCCTTTAAGTGTAGTATAATCTAATAATGCTTCCGAAAACAGTTCCAAACCTATATCATGGGGTATGGAACTAAAAAGATCCACTACATCAATAGTAGAAAATCCTGTGGATCCTGAAAAATATTTTTGCTTAATTCTACCTAGAAAATCCCAGGAATCTGTGAGAACATGATCAATGGGACATAATGTGTCTTTAAGTAAATGATCAATAAAAACCCCAAATGAATAGGTGGAACTGTTGTGGGCTAGTATAATTAGATGGCAGGGTGGGTGAAATATGTTCTTGTGTACTGTCAGGATCCTAAATGCTGTAGGGATATAGGGGTGATCATTATGTAAAAACTTCAAAATCTGCTCATTAATTACACCTTAAAATAAATTATCTTCCAGGAACAGCAATAATTTTTTGTGAGCGATATCTATCTCATTCCTAGGTACTATTTCATAGTGATCTGTGTCATAAAGCAAATTTACTATATCATTAATGTAGTCTGACTTTCCCAGCAAAAATACCCCACCTCCTTTTTCAGGTCTCATGATCCTATATTGATCCGACTCCCTAAAGTATCTCAATATAAGGTTGTAAAGGTTGTCCTTATGGGAATAATAAGCCTGATAAATCTCTTTAGTACATAATCTTTTAAGCAGCTCGGGTGGGATGACTAGGGGGTTTGAAAAGACTCTTTCTCTTGAATCTATTACCAGAAGAGACATTGTCTGCTTCCTGGTTAAAATGTAATTGAAAATCCAATTTCCTAATATAGATTTTCAATTCAGTAAGTACATCCACAATATTTACTCTACTACCTGGTGCAAATTTAAACCCTTTTCTAAAAAGGGAAAAATGAGTTTCAGTTATAACCAGGTCTGTGTAATTGTAGATGTGAAACCCCTGTGAGCAAACCAGTTTCCCTTTAAAACATACAGCACTTGGCTGTATGTAAAGACTCATGTTCAAAACTGGTTCCCCTTCCTATTTTTCCAAAATTGTCTCTGACCTTTGGGTCCTTGTCCCCTCTGTGTCTGAGGTCGCCCTAAAAAATTTTGTTTTGATTCCTATTTTTGTTCAACATTCTTTCTGATCTACGTGAGAGTGGGAACTCTTGTTCAAATACCTCATCTATCCCACCTTCATAGTCTAAAATTTCAGTTTTGTAGTTATTAGACTCTAACCTAGGATCATATTGACCTGACCTCATCTCTGGTCCTTGTCTATCCTGGTTATAAGTTGAAAGGGGGGGGTTCTACATAACTCTTAGGGAGCGGGTATGCTTCCTTATGTTTATAATCCAATTCATCCCTTTGTAAATTCTCCTGTTTTCTAAAACTATTTTCTTTAACCTGCTGTTTAATCCTGTTAAAAATATTATCATATTTAACTTCATAATTACTAAAACATGCATCTTCCACAATGTCATGATTTAAAATATGAATTTCATCAAGCAAAGTTCTAATTTTATGATTATTAATTTTAATAATAAAATGTAAAAGTTCTATGCAATGTCTGTCAAACATGGCAAGTAATTCGTTAAGTTCTTCTTGTCCTGAAATGATACCATTTGGAAATTTGTACATACGAAGTCCTTTGGGAACTCTCTGGATGCGTATGTATATATGCATATATGTATATACGCATATATAAATATGCGTTGTCTATCTGCAGGCTATGTACCTTACTCATTTTAAGTTCAAATGTACGGAGACGAGAATTAATGTCCGTTGGTCTAGTAGGTCCTTTCTCGCGGTTAAAATTAAGATCCTTGCTAATCCATTGTTCAAAACGTGTAGTCTGGTATGTGCTAATGTTATTCTTTGCACTCCCTTGTCCACAGGTAATACTATTAACCAGCATTGAACACGAAGAGCCTGGACTACCTGAAATTTCTTTTCCTGTTTGTCTTGCTGTAGCAGAAGCTGTCAGTGTAGGAGGTAGTCCACTAACAGCAAAGTCTCTTGGGAGAAGTAGTTTCTCAAAGGCAGTTTGCATCTGTTGATATTGAAGGGACATTAATTTAATCAACTGAGTTAAGTTCCCTTATTCATTTGTCAGTAACAGTTCTGACGAATCATTTGAAGCTGGAGACAGTGTAAAATTGTTCACGTTCATCCCGCTGTTGGAGTCCATGATGAGTGGTGTACAATAACCATGTTATCAGGCCACAGTAAAGGCAAAGTTGGTTTCCAAATGCCCAAAGAGCACCAAAAACAGAAAAAAGTGGATTGTCGAGAAGTATTCCAAACAATAAACCAACAACACCTCATGAAATCAATTCGGATTGCAATAAATAGCCAGGATGTCAAAAAACACTTCAGTTTATTAAAACAAAAAACAGACTGAGTTGAACGCTTTCATCCACCACATTAGACAACTTTATCAAAACTAATTATACAAGCCAATTAAATGATTTTATATCTTAATCAGTTACAAATTGAATTAATTAATTAATAATACAATTAAAATTAGTGTAAAATGAGCAGGTAAATTAAAGAGCCAGGGATATAAAAAGGAAAATACAAGAAAATATATTAGTAATCTACAGCAACCCTATAAAATAGTTGCCCTATCTTTTAATATTGGTAAAAGTGAAACATGGTCATTAAGCCCTAGGGGGTTGGTAGCATTCAAGTACAACTGCCATCTAAATTCACTTTTATGAATATCATTGGACCAATTACCCCCTCTCCCCTCACCAGATCTCTCCAAGGCCTTCGATACACTCTCCCATGTCAAACTCCTAACTGCACTCTCCAAACATAATCTAAGCCCTCCATTATAGCCTGGTTTCTGTCTAACCAACAACAGGCAGTAAAATGGCAAAATACCTTATCTCCCCCCCTACCTGTAACCTTAGGTGTCCTCCAGGGATCCATTCTTGGTCCTCACCTCTTCACCATATTTACCAAAAAACTTCACAAAGCTACGCTACATGCCACTCTTGTCCAGTACGGTGATGATTCCACCCTAATCTGTTCCAATCCATCACTCTCTCAACTCCAGAAATTGACACAAGAATCTTTTGCTGCTGTTGAAACATGGTTAGCCAACTATCTGCTAATACCTAACCCAAAGAAAAACCCAGTTAATGATATCCCATCCCATAAAAGCCATACAGCCCATACCTCAATTCACAATAGACTCAGCTAACAACAACCCTATCACACCTGTCCCACACACTAAACTACTAGGAGTTATCAAAGATTACAACATGAAATTTGATATGCATAGGTTCATAGGTAGATACTAGGCTATTGGCCCTAGGGCCTATATAAGCCTAGCCAAACGGTACCCTGGCTTTTGCCACCCAAGAAAATTATTTTCCTGTGCCCCTGTCAAGCAGAGCCACAGAAGTAATCCCTGGGGTGAATTTCTTATCTCCCATCCAATCATCAAGATTTTTCTTGAAGAGTGCTACTGAGGAGCTTTGTTTGATATAGATAGGTAGTTTGTTCCAGAGTATGGGAAGTCTCTGGGACAGGAATCTATCCCTCCAGCATGTTCTGTTTATTGTGGTGACAAGGTTTAGATCCCTAGAGCATGTAGCTGGGAAGGATTGTGATTTCCTTAAGTGGAGCATGTCCAACAGCTCTGGGTTTGACATAGCTTTGTATGCTAGGCAGAGATCGCCTCTGAGTAGGTGATATGCGACAGAGTAAAGCTGGTGTTTTTTGAGACGGTCTGCGTAGGGCATCTGTTTGAGGCTGGTAATCCTCTTTGTGAGGTATTTCTGTGGCCTTTCCAGTTGTTGTAGATGTCTTGTGAGGTACATACCAAAAGGGGCGTTGTACTCTATAATGGGTCTAATGAGTGATGAGTAGAGGGGAACAATGACCTCTTTTTTCCTGGATGAGAAACCTTTATAATAAAAAAAGTCCATAAAAAACTTGGAACCCTATATAGATGCAAAAAGTACCCCACCAACAATGGCAAAGCTACCATCGCAAGAGCCCACCTAGTCTCCACACTTCTCTTTACCTCCCCCATACTCATCAACCTAAACAAATCAGACTTAAGTAAACCAAAAATGTGCTACAATAAAATAGCAAAGTTCACAGCTGACTCACCCTTCAGAGCACATCACTGCATAGCACTCAAACAACTATCCTGGCTAGAATGACCTAACCTGCTCACCTATAACCATCTTACAATAGCCCACCAAATCCTATATAATCCCAATAAAACTCCTGTACTACAAGGCCTATTGACTATCTATTCTAACAAATGTCTACTAAGATCAACCAACAAAGGATTAGCTGACATAACCAAAAGCAAAAATACATGTGGAGACTTCCTCTACTCTATTTTTATTACAAAAACATAGAATGCCACCCACCTAGATGTCAGAACCACTGAAAAAAAAAACTTCAAAAACCTCCTCCAGTCCCATTTAAACATTTCTTGGATATGTAATTGTTCAGACCCAGGGTAGATCCGCCATAATGGAATTATAAAACTGCTTCTACATAATAGTACTAAACTATACTCTTTCACTATCAACCATTCACTACCACCCACTATTACACAATACACGCTGTCGTACTGCAACTGTAGAACTATATAATCCCACCCAGACTGTGCAGTCATGTTACACTGCACATTAAAGCAGACTGTTTGCATTGTATCATTCTTCTGAAAACAAATTACAAACATACTAGCTTAAAATATCTACATTCAGACATGCAGTAATGTGAAAAACTACTCTGATTAATATAACTGAACGCAAAGCCCAGCCGGAAGCTGCATTGTATGCTATGCTGTTGTATATTGTATTGATATTTATTCTGTGTTGATCTTACTGTGCAAGCATACAACAGCTCCTTTCTTTGCTCTGTACTTAAATAACTCATGTTGAATGTATTTGTTGTACTAACCATTTTTTGAATGTAACATATACTGTTGTATATGTTATGCTTATCCTATGCTAATTTACTGTATTATCATACAATATCCCCTTTCTTTTTTTCCTGTACTGCATATACTGTACTAACCCTTGTGGAGCTTTTCTCCCCAGGCCTCTGCTGAAAATTGGTTCCATGCCCAGTTGGACTCTCCTGGTAAAAAAAATGTAAAATAAAAAATACATTTATTTATATGACTGATGTTCATGCAAAAGTGTTGCATTTTATATAAATGAACAGCTCAATGTATACATGAGCAGCTCTATGTCAACATACATGAACAGCTCCATGTCCACATACATGAACAGCTCCACCTCACTTGACTCAGAAAACACCTACAACCTCCCATCTACATGCCTAGATTCTTAACAATACTACTTAGTGGTGATATCCAAACCAATCCAGGACCCTCTTCAGCTAACCTGTCTACTCACAGTTAACTTCCAAACCATTCGAAACAAAATCACAGACGTTCATGCCTAGACATCCCATAATCAACCAGACATTATTGCTGCCACAGAGACTTGGCTTAAACTACATATAAAGACTCTGAGTTCCTCGCCAAGGTTCAACACCTTAAGACTAGACAGGCAGCATAAAAAAGGAGGGAGAGTCGCAGTCCTCTTCCCTAGGTCCTACCAAATAACCCCTTTCTCTAATACCATTCCCCAATTCTCCACTGCTAAAATTCTCATCTCATTCCTAAAAATAAATAAATGCAACAAATGATGCATTGTAGTTCTTTATATTCCCCCAGGCAATAATATACCCATTCTGGAAGGCATCCTTTCCTGGATCTCTAGCACAATTAAGACTGAAACTATCATACTGGGCAATGTAAATATTAACTGCGTCAAACTTCTGCTCTAAGTTTCCATCCTCTAATATTAACATATTCAACTTCACTCAATTAATTACATTTCCTACCAGATTCAATAAAGGTAACATGGAAGGCTCCATCCTAGACTGGATACTGGTCTGTGACCCAAACAAAATCTCCTCAGCGGGCACTCTCCCAAATACTGCAAGTGATCATCTCTCAGCTTTAGTGCTCAGAACATCTCCCTCCCTTCAAAAAGAACATCGCTATAAACAAACATGGAATCTAGCTAACTTTGAAGCTTAAACATTCATCAATTTACTGAAACTTATGAAGTGGAATATCCTATAAAACATTCCTCTACATGAAGCAATCAACCTCTTTTAATAGTTTGTTTCTATAAACCCTAAATAAACTTGCTCTCCCCGTATGACAAGGATAAAATCTAACAACTCTACATGGTTAACTAAATCAACAAAACAATTAATGCAAAACAGAGATAAAATCTGGAAACAATGGCTAAAAAACAATAATCCAGATGACTCTGCAATCGTGTTAAGAAACAAGTAACCAAAGTCAAAAAGAATAGTACCTAAAATTTCAACTCAATAATAGGTATAAACCCAAAAATTCTAGATAGCCATTTCCTCACTTCTAAATCCTGGCACAAAAAAACAGTCCTACCCCATTTCCTAATAAAAGTCACCCAGATATAACCAATCTCTTTAACACCCATTTTATCAACACTTTAACACCACAACCAACTTCCCCCAACACCACTCAGACTTAATCTGTACTACTACAGCCCCATCATATCCATCCCACCTCTGCCTAAGCTCTCCCTCTCCATCTTTTCTAAATTCTACTGATATTGCTACCAATGTCACACCCTCTTTTACATTAAAAGACATTCCTACTGCTTCCATAAAATGACTATACTTCAAACTCAAACCTAGATGTAAGCAGCAGATGATCTGCCCACTGAATACCTCAGACTTGCTGCTGACGCAATTACTTACCCCATTAGCATAATTATACGTAGATCCATCCTTGAATCTTATATCCCAAAAACCTGGAAAATTACATTTATTTTACCCCTCCACACAGATCTCTCTAATTATAGTCCTATTGCTATTCTTTCCCATCTCCAAGATTCTTGAAAAACATATACAAGTTCAGTTTCTTGACTTTCTCACCAACAATCAAATTCTATCACCTACACAACATGGCTTCAAACCAGGTCACAGCACAATGACTGCCTTAATCTCTTTCATGGACATAGTCAACAAAGCTAGAGACTCTGGCAAATCTGTCTTTTCTCTATTTTTAGACCTTTCAAAAGCTTTCAGTGCAGTTTCTCATCCACTTCTTCTAAACCAGTTATCTCAAATTGGACTCTCCTCCTCTTTGCTTAATTGGTTCACAAGCCATCTATCAAATAGACAACAAGCAGTTAGATGGAGTTCTTCCATCTCTTCTTATCTCTCCAACTCTACCAGTGTTCCCCAGTGGTCTATATTAGGGTCCCTCCTATTTAACATCTTTATCAATAATAACACTCATCACTCACTCATGGCTCTCTTATTCAATACACAGATGATTCAGCTATTATTTGCTTGCCTGACTCCATTCTCACACTCCAACATATTACTCAACTCACCTTCTACTCCATAGAAAACTGGCTTACTAAAAATCACCAGTTACTCAACCTAAACAAAACGATGATAATCATTTTACCCCTAAGATAAAAACCTTGTTAAACAAAGACCAATTTACTATAATTTCCCAGAGCAAAACACCAATTGAACTAGTCTCCCACACAAAATTACTAAGGGTAATAATAGATGAACACCTAAAATTCAACCTACATGTGCAGCACAATGTTAACAAAACTCACCAAAAATTTGGCATTCTGTATAGGCACAAACACTTTCTTAGCTCTTCAACTCACTATCACATATCTACTACCTTCTCTAACCTATGCTGTTCCATTACTCACCAACTTAATATCTACCCAAAAATCAAAACTTGAAATTTGTTACAACAAAATTGCTAAATTCACTACTAATGCATCTTATTCCACCCACCACTAGATAGCATTACACTCTCTTAAAAGGCTCGAACTGCCACAATATCTCTCCTACATGCAGTTAACAACTGCACACACAACAGTATACTTACCTTCAGAATGTCCCACCCTCGCCTCACTACTCATCAACTACCTACCCAAAAGGTCTCTTAGATCCGAAAATCAGCATCTTCTACAGGTACACAACCCAAACCTACCTGCATGCCATCTTCTTTAGTCTTATTCAATAGCCAGGACCTGAATGCTCTTCCTGTAACAGTTAGATCTAACCAAAACCTTGCACCTTTTAAAATTTCCTTACATAACTACTTGTCTTCCATATGGATCTATAACTGCTGCATACCTCCTACGTTTACGTACTGATCACTTCTGCTTCCTTAGTTCCTCTCACATCTTTATACTCACTAATCAGTTGTTTTTAATTTTCCTTTATAGAGTCACACTATTCCAAGCTGTAACTTTAGCTTGCATTAATTATATGAAGTGGCAATTTCCTTCTTAATTCTGCCTCTACTTCTTAGCAATTGCTCATTTCCAGACCCTCAATGTATCATGAAAATGTCCTCAGCTGTTTATTATTCATCTGTGTAAGATTTGTGTGTTTGTATATGGGTCCACTTTGTAATTTTGAAATAATGAAATCTCGAATTGCAGTATTTCAAACTTACAAAGCCGCAGACTCACATTTTCAAAACCGGCAGAAGTGCAAAATTCAAAATACCGAAGCACGGCTATTTTGAATTTCTGTTTCTGGCGGCACAGTGTGTGGATGTTTGGGTTTAATTTTGGTACGTTTGTGTGTGTGAGTATGTTGGTCAGGGGTTTAGTGTGTTTAAGTGTGTGTTGTGAATGTTATGTGTGTGTTTGAGGGCCTGTAAGATGTGTGTGTGTGAGTTCCGTTTGTGTTTCTGTTTGTGCGATCTCAGAGTTAGAATATATAAGTGGGGGGGTGCAGCCCCCCAAATGCTGGGTGCAGGGGGAATTTCCCCCTGCTTATAAGTAGTTTAGATGAGTTTCTTTGATTGTGGGGGGAGTTTTGTGTATGTTTATGTGTGTGCTGTATGTGTAGCATAGTTATGGGATTTTGAATTTCGCGGTTGTGTGTTTTCGAGTTTGTGAGGTTTGAGTGGGTTTTTGGCTTTGTGGTTTTGAAACACTGAAATTCGAGATTTCAGTATTTTGAAATTACAAAGTGGACCCGTTTGTATATACATTCGTATGTATAGTGAATCTCTTGAAGTTAGCTTGCTTATTTTTCTGTTTAGCTTGGACAATTTATGCTAATTGTTCATGTTTATTACATGTACCTGTATTTTTGGAGCTTTTCTCCCTGAGCCTGCACTAAAAATATGTTCTTAATGGCCCAGTGGAGTATTCCGGTAAACAAATCCCAATAAATAAAGTAAATGTCCTGGCTGGCTGAAGGGTGATATACTTCTCTCACTGAGTGTTATGTGTGTCACTGACAGGTCATTCATGGCTCACAGAGTCCATGTTAAAATGCGGTCACATCACAGACCACATATAATGGCTTACTGGGAACCGCAACATGTTTACTGAAGCTGCAGTACAGCACCATGACAACCTGTATGTAACATGTTAATGAGTCGTCATTAGCAACAACCCTTTTTGTATATTTTTGTATGAACCTGGGGTCTCATGCTAACTGTGGCCACTTCTCTCTGTATAGAACCACTCTCCATCTTCTTTCATGCAATCTGTCTATCTCTTGGCTGGACAGAATTGTCTCCTGTTGCCTTCTTCCTGTCGATCACAAATCTATTTTACCAGATTGTTGTCTGCTTTCCTGCATATGTGAATGAACAGCCATAATGTTTGTTCCTTGACCTTCTCTGCATTTAGGGTTAATTTGGCTTCTGCTTTGAAATCCTTATTTATTCTTCTTCTGTCCCATCTCAGTCACTTCATTTCCATCACCTCTAGCTTTCTCAGCTGGTCTGTCTTCACTGCCCAGGTTTCTATACCATACAGCAGTGGTGTTCACACCATCATTTTGTACATACGTACAAATATATATCTTTATCTGTGTATATATATATATATATATATATATATATATATATATATATATATATATGTGTGTGTGTGTGTGTGTGTGTGTGTTTGTGTATATGTGTATTTCTTCACATATTGTAGCATAACACTGAGGAACTAGTTTAGGATTCTTGAGGCTACAGCACTTAGGGTTCTTGCCTTTATCTTCTCATTCAGACTTCTCTTCTCCTCAAACATCCCTCCCAGATACATGAAGCAGTTAACCTGCTGTAAAATTTTCCCTTCTATCTCACTTTTAAGCTTCTTCTGATTTTCCCCATTTGCTGTCATGACCACTGTCTTGCATGTCAGTACTCAGTGTATCTGTACTCAGTTTTTCCCATGTGCCTACACTGTTGTATTCTACTCCCTATCATTTGCTGTTGCTCCTGTTTAAAGTCTGTAATGCCACTTTATCTGCATACAGCAGCTTTGCTGATCTGTTCCTTGCAGCCTGTTTGTTGGTATAGTCTAAAAACTCTTTGAGCAGGGATGAGTTCAGAACTTAGCCCTGGTGCACATCCAGTCTTACTGGGAAGTCCACTGTGAGACAGAACACTGTTCAGACTTTTGCAATTGGATCCCTGTATGTGGCCTGTTCTAATTTAACCAATGTTTCCAGGACATTGATCGACTGTAGGAATTCCCAAATCAGCTTTTTTTGGACCCTACAACCATATCCAGCCTCTTCTATACTGTCTCCCCACAAGCATCAGGTTGGTGCTGCTGCATCCTGATCTGAATTGCTAATTTCTCATCTAACCTTCTCCTGCTTTTCATATTCATTTATCACTCACCCTCTTCGGCACTTTCCTGATTTGTAGCAGGCATTTGATACCACGGTACTGCCCATAATTGTGAATCTATATATCTATATGGGTCTCTCTCTCTCGATATATATATATATATATATATATATATATATATATATATATATATATATATATATATATATAGGTAGGGTTTGGTGTAATGGTTAAGCTTTTTAAACACAAGATACAGGGCTTTATTCTGACCTCAGGCTGTTGGCTAGGCTTAAAAATGGCCCTTCAGGGCAGTTAGCCTAGTATTCACCGATGAACATATATGTGTATATGGCTTACCTTTACAATGTTGATTCTGCTTCACTGTTTTGTCACATTGTCAAACCTATTTCACAAAATTTGTAATATCAAATGGACTTCGCGTAAGTGAATTCGACAATGTCTCATTCGACATTTTGAAGGTAAACCGTGAGTATTCATACACACACACACACACACACACACACACACACACACACACACACACACACACACACACACACACACTGTAACATAATACAGAGGAACTAGTTCAGGATTCTTGAGGCTGTCACCTAGGAGCTTCCTTACATATTCTCCCTGTAGGAGATGAAGGACATACATCAGATTCCCTTGATTGTACTTGTGAATGACATACTTCAGCTAGGTGCCTTACACTATCCTGCATACTTAGATATGGTCCAGTATTTATTATTCTGTCAAATGGTGATAAGTCAGGCACTGCCAGTATCTTACAAATGACCAAATGTAGTTTTAGTAAACAGTGCCCTTCTATCTTGGAAGGTAAAAAATTGGTTCTTGAGAATTTACTTTGTTCTCCTTTAATTCTGAAAAGGGAAATTGCTCAACTTCAGTAATTGTTTACATTGCTAAATGATCAGGTTGCCCAAGTTTTTACATTGGCAAAAGTGGAAGATCAATTAGGAAAATAATCTAAGAGCATTATTATAATATAAAACATAAAAATTGTAATAATGCTTTGTATAAGCATGCACAGTGTTGCAATGACTATAAAGAATTTAGATTTGTTATTTTAAATAAATTATGTGTCAACCCACGGGAGGGGTAAATGTGAAATGAAACTAGAATACAAAGAACTATATTGACAGTTAAAAGTGAACACCAGTTCCCTTCCTGGGGTTAAGTGAGTTTTTATCCATACAACCTTCGTTAAAAATACAGTCCACAAAGCTGTGAAAGGCTGGAGTTCAAATCATAACATATTAATGGTGTTACCTTTGTCTAATATATTTATAATGCTTATATTACAAATGTCTTAAGTGGTTTATTATATTGGTTTGCATTTACTTTGTTAACGTTTTTCGAGTTTTAATATGTTCCTCATGAACTGATGTGATTTGTCTTTAAATTGTATGCATACAATTAATGTCTTTTATTATAAAATGATGCTGGCTTCTGTTGATGTTTTTCTGATGAAGTTCTGTTTGAGGGATGAAAATGCTAAATTATCTGTTAGATTAAAGTATGTTCGGTATAACTCATACGTCTGTTTTTTTTTACATGGGCATTTTTAGTGCATGTGATCTAGCAACCAAACATTACCTTTGTGGTTTGTTTGGTAAGGTGCATGCTGCTTTCTTTTGGTTACTGACTGTACCGTCTCGATTAGCCTGGGTAGCATTATGTGCAATACTTTGAGAAGCGGCTCTGACAGTGGGTACCAATACGTTTCTGTATTACTGTTGTACCAACACGTTTCTGTACTACTGTTGTACCAAAACGTTTCTATATTACTGTTGTACCAACACATTTCTGTATTACTGTTGTACCAAAACGTTTCTGTATTACTGCTGTACCAACATATTTCTGTACTACTGTTGTACCAACACATTTCTGTATTACTGTTATACCAACACGTTTCTGTACTACTGTTGTACCAACACATTTTTGTATTACTGTTGTACCAACACATTTCTGTATTACTGTTGTACCAAAACATTTCTGTATTACTGCTGTACCAACATATTTCTGTAGTACTGTTGTACCAACACATTTCTGTATTACTGTTGAACCAACATGATTCTGTATTACTGTTGTACTAACATGTTTCTGTACTACTGTTGTACTAACACGTTTCTGTATTACTGTTGTACTAACATGTTTCTGTACTACTGTTGTACTAACACGTTTCTGTAATACTGTTGTACCAACACATTTCTGTACTAATGTTGTACCAACACATTTCTGTATTACTGTTATACCAACACATTTCTGTACTACTGTTGTACCAACACATTTCTGTATTACTGTTGTACCAAAACGTTTCTGTATTACTGCTGTACCAACATATTTCTGTACTACTGTTGTACCAACACATTTCTGTATTACTGTTATACCAACACGTTTCTGTACTACTGTTGTACCAACACATTTCTGTATTACTGTTGTACTAACATGTTTCTGTACTACTGTTGTACTAACACGTTTCTGTAATACTGTTGTACCAACACATTTCTGTACTAATGTTGTACCAACACATTTCTGTATTACTGTTATACCAACACGTTTCTGTACTACTGTTGTACCAACACATTTCTGTATTACTATTGTACCAAAACGTTTCTGTATTACTGCTGTACCAACATATTTCTGTACTACTGTTGTACCAACACATTTCTGTATTACTGTTATACCAACACGTTTCTGTACTACTGTTGTACCAACACATTTTTGTATTACTGTTGTACCAACACATTTCTGTATTACTGTTGTACCAAAACATTTCTGTATTACTGCTGTACCAACATATTTCTGTAGTACTGTTGTACCAACACATTTCTGTACTACTGTTGTACCAACACGTTTCTGTATTACTGTTGTACTAACATGTTTCTGTACTACTGTTGTACTAACACGTTTCTGTATTACTGTTATACTAACATGTTTCTGTACTAATGTTGTACCAACACATTTCTGTATTACTGTTATACCAACACGTTTCTGTAATACTGTTGTACCAACACATTTCTGTACTAATGTTGTACCAACACATTTCTGTATTACTGTTGTACCAAAACATTTCTGTATTACTGCTGTACCAACATATTTCTGTAGTACTGTTGTACCAACACATTTCTGTATTACTGTTGAACCAACATGATTCTGTACTACTGTTGTACCAACACGTTTCTGTATTACTGTTGTACTAACATGTTTCTGTACTACTGTTGTACTAACACGTTTCTGTAATACTGTTGTACCAACACATTTCTGTACTAATGTTGTACCAACACATTTCTGTATTACTGTTATACCAACACGTTTCTGTACTACTGTTGTACCAACACATTTTTGTATTACTGTTGTACCAACACGTTTCTGTATTACTGTTGTACCAACACATTTTTGTATTACTGTTGTACCAACACGTCTGTATTACTGCTGTACCAACACATTTCTGTACTAGTGTTGTACCAACACATGTCTGTATTACTGCTGTA
Source organism: Protopterus annectens (assembly GCF_019279795.1). Classification (NCBI taxonomy): domain Eukaryota; kingdom Metazoa; phylum Chordata; order Ceratodontiformes; family Protopteridae; genus Protopterus; species Protopterus annectens. Next base: position 395,342,963 of record NC_056727.1, read on the forward strand.
CCAATATGTTTCTGTACTACTGTTGTACCAACACGTTTCTGTACTACTGCTGCTGCTGTAGCTCCAGCTTAGCTCTCATCGGATACACCAAATGAGTAAACATGGCCACAGTTATAACATTTCCACAAGCATGTATCAGTCCGACATTTTAGCTTCTGTCATTTGCATATATCATATTGGTCTTTTACAACAAGTCCCTCATATATATGTCATTATGCACCCAAGTGCTGCATATAACTCTGCTTTCACCATTATGCAGTCGGTGCTTTTAACTTCACCGCTATCAGTAAATTTTCACTTCTTTTACTGCTTTGTGCTGCACATTGCACTGACCCTCTGTAAATTCTAGATGTTATTCAGCATATGCCTGATTTTCTGTATAACTCTATGTATTCCAGACTTTTTCATTTGTGCAACAGTGGCACACCAGATCTCTTTCCAATGTGTTGCCCAACAAAAGCCACTGTGTACCTACTAGTTACACAGATCCACTTCTGTGTGAGTTATATAAGTACCATGTTCTCTTTTGTGACATTAATCTAAATGCATTTGTGGTTCTCATACTGCAAAAGCAGAGATAACATTAACATCAGGTAGTTCTATGCCTGCCATCTGCATTTGAAATTGATAACCAGAGTGTTTAAAAAAGTAGTGTTGCATGACATCATGGATATTTCTGTTTCTTCCAACATATTCATATATGTTTCAAAACAGTTTATGTATCTTAAAATTGGTCATATAAGCCAACTATGATCAAACATCAGATTACAAATAGGTATAAAAAACAGTAAATGAGGCGAGTCACCATAAATTGAGTGTAACTGCCTCCTATGTGTGTAGATGATTATTTTTCCCAGGAAAGGTTTTTCATTAACTTATTTAGTCATATTCCCTGCATAATCTTGTTTATACATAACAACATTTTTAGTTTATCTACCCCTAAAATTAAGCCTCATATGATTTAAAAAAAATTGTATTTATTTATTTATAATCCTTTTTTCAAATGACATTAGACTTGCATTCCAGCTAAAACAAAGCATGCATATATCAAAATAGTGTTGCTGTATGAGCATTCACCATTCGATTCCTGTTGTGTCTAAATAGTGTATTCCTTTGGCAGTGGTTTTGCCACTTGTATCTGTACATAAATCCTATGTAAGTCTTCACTTATAATTTGAGCCCTGAGAGTTTTTGTTATTTAAAAAAAAAAATCCTGGAGTAATGCCTCAAAGAGTCTTAACATGCCATTACCTTTCCCGGCAATTAAATGCCTGCTTCAGAGGATTAGTGTAACCTATTACATGTATTTCATGAAGCTCTGCTGATCTTTTAGATATTTTTTCCAAGCTTCAGGCAATCCCAAAGAAAGACTGCAGGATCTGTTGTCAAATAACTACTTCAGCCATCTTGCTATCTCATTTTCTGATTTTGTATTTGATTTCTGGATTTCTCTAAGGTTTCAGAAAACTGAAACAGACAGGGTCAGACACTTTGTTTCATACAGTTAACATTCTTTTGAAGAAACGTAAGCTTTGTTCAATGTATCCAGGTATGCAACACTTGAATCCTATTTTTTAGCCAGCTGATGTTCCAGGGTGCTGCGATCTTTGACTCACTGAACTCTAAATATTTTATGAGGAAGCTGCACTATGCTTTAATATGAATATTTCAAAAATCCAGTTTATTTAAGCAGTTATCATCTGGCCTGAATATAGACATAATATAAATTATTTATTTAATGAGCAGGCTGGTACACAAGTAGTTCACAAGGTTAATCTGTTCATTTATTAAAAAAAAAAAAAAAACAAGCTGAACTAGCTACCTACATGGGCAAGTACATCCTTTCCAACGATATCTAACGGTAGCCTGTAAAAATAAATAAAACAAAACAGTCTTTTCTCAAATTGTGCTGGAAAATTAAAAAAAAAAAAAAAAAAAAACAGCATATACCAACAGTCATTTAGCTGCTCAGGAAATCAACATTTAACATTTTCAGTTCAAATTAAATAAGAGATTTCTTTAAAAACATTAAAATACAATGACATAAAGTGGTTAAATAATAATGTCACAGTATCATGTGGCATAATATAGCCAGTAACATTAAGACTTTTTCCAAACATGCTCTTATTAAATAAAATACCGCTACCTAGACTGTTGAGTTCTTAATTTCAATGAACTTTTGACTAATATGGACTCATTTTATTCCTGGCGGAGAGATACCAGGGGAAAGAGAAAGGAAAGTATAGAAAAGGGAAGACTAGGACAAGCATACAGGCGTATGTATGGGCGATGAAAGAGAAACAGTAGGATTTAGTATAAGGGAGAGGTGAATAAAAGAATGTGAAAATGGGAGAGTGATAAGAAGTGAACAGAAGCATGGAATATGCTCAAGTTTTTATAAGTATCAAATGGGGGAATAGACTGTTACACAGATGGTACATTACCTGTGAGACCTTATAGGAGGAGGGCCAGTAGGGGAATCCAAAATGCTGGAGACACAGAGACATAGTATACATATGTGATGGGGGATGCAAAGTGATACAGGAAGAAGTGCAGACAGAGAATGAAATTTAGGGTAAGCTTCATAGCAGAGATCTAAAGCAAGGATAGGGTTTATATTTATTTGGAGGAGATGAAAAGTAAAGGACATCAGGGTGACAAGAAATGTGAGAGATGGCACTACTGGCAGGATGGTTAAAAAGGAAATTGCAAAATGATTATAGGTATGGACAGGAAGTCATGTTATGAATATGCAGAGTATGCACTATTATATTTGTATGATGATTTCTGCTATCACAAATAGCATCAATGTTTGTTTATTACGTTACAGTGATATAAGCAGCAGTTTGTGATTTGTTTGCACGGGAATGAATAATATATTTGATTTGTTTATAAAGTGTGTGATTTCAGTAAAAAAGATGTGGAGAAAAAAAGGAGAAATGCATCACAATACAAACATAGGTGTGATTTATTAAAATAGTCAGTCTTCTTAATCTGCAGTTCTTTAATGACTCACTGTATGCACTGTCATGTTCTCAAACTGTAAACACATTAGCTAAAAAAAGCTAAAACTAGTGTGAATGGCACCAATGAAATGAAATTCAAAAATATTTTACATGATGAGGTAGGTAAATCGTAGCCATAAATGTACAAAAAACAAACAAAAAATTTATTGTAACCACAGCAAACAGGATAAGATAGCAACCACAAAGCCAGTAAATCCAAATTTTATTAGAACAATAAAAACTTTCTAGTGCCTTGGCCCACTGGCCTTTGAACAGTCATCAAACAACTCTAAAACACATTCTTAAATACACACACATCAATTAACACATTTTAAAAAAAAATTACATTATGTTAAATGTTATTGTCAGCAGGAGAAAATTGTATATTTAATCTTCCCAGGTTTTTCAGCAAGCATTAGTTGGCTAACTGTATCCAATAAGGTATAGTTCACCATCCATAGAAGGCCATTTCCTTATCACCACCATATCCATAAAGTGAAACTTTAGATTAGACAGGAAAATAAGAAGGATGCTTCATGCTCACCAAATGATTTATAAAAATTAGTGTATACCAAGATTATATATTCCCCATTCCAAAGGAGGTATGGGCCTCCTTGAAATTGATTACATGTACAGATCTGTAATTGTGGGACTGCACACATATCTGCTGACCTCACAAAAAAGTGTAGTGAAAGTTTTGAAGCATGAGCAGAATAAATCTAAAATGACTTCCCCATTTAGTCTAGCAGAAGCATATCAGTGTCAAACAGGGATGGAAATCAAACCAGAAGTAGATAAAAGTCAGGCAACAATTGAATGAGCCAAAAAACAAAAGAAAGAATATAAGGTGAAGGATCAGATGAGAAGGCAAGAAATGTGGAAAATGCATAAATATAGTTGCAAGTATAGAAAACTTCTGGAAAAACCTCATGTTGATCAGGATCAAACACAGGAATGGTTAAGGAGAGGCAAATTAAAACCAAAAGATGAAAGGTTAATATTGTTGGTCAAAGATAGTGGGCTACGTACACGCTGGTTTACAAAGTCCATTAAACATGTGGGAGAAACAGACAAATGTATGTTTTGTAAAACCAGAATTGGAAGCAGTCGCACTCCTTGTTGCTGGCTGTGACATACTAATGGCAGAAGGTTTGTATACTGAAAGGCATAATAATGTAGCAAGACTATTTCACTGGAGATTGTGCAAACAATTATAATACTGAAGTAGCTGGAAAACACTGGGAAACATGAGCCACAAAGCGTTATAGAAAATGATGGGGTACATCACATGGAATCACCCATTACCAACAGTTCGAAAGATAGATGCGAGAAAATCAAATATAGTGGTCCATGAAAAGAAGACAAAAGTAGCACTGATCATTGAAATCACTACAACAAGTGACTACAGTGTGCATACAGAGAGACACAAAGTCATAAAATACCTAGATTTGCAGGCAGAAATGAGAGCAATGTGGAAGAAAGATACCCGGACTGTTTCAATAGTAGTAGATGCAATGGGTCTTATAAAAAAGAATCTACAATCGTATTTATATATGTTACCAATATATGTAACTCCATACAGATTGAAGAAGGACTCATTACTGGGCACATTGCAAGTGCTGCAAAGAGCACTTTTGGCTGACATCAAAGATTGAAACAGTACTAATTTCATGAACTTTAATCGTACTTTGACTTAGGAATGGGGTCCACCCCTATCATGATAATAGAAACCCAAAAGACTTGGAGAAATTAAAAAAGAGTGAAACTTCCTCAAATTCAAATTAAAATACTGCAGCTGAGGCCTTGTTCTCCTTTCTTTCTTCTTAAATCCACCACTCAGAGTTACATCATAACATCTTGTGTGCCCTAACCATGTTCCCATATTTATACTGTTCATCCTAAAGGCATCCAGTTGTTTCAGTCTTTTCTTGCAGTCTAGCCTTTCTGTCCACTTCATAACCACTTTGATCTTTTTTTATCATTTTAGTTGTTGCTGTGCCCCTACACTTGTGTGCAATATCAGGACATAAATGCAGAAGTCTAATTGGGGCCTGACATAACATATCATGGTGATTCCACTGGTTGGTGCCTTACTGATAAAAAAAACAGACCAGGGTAGGGATAATTTCATGCTAAAATGATGTTTGTCGGAATATTTATCTAGGAAAGAATAGCTTTTAAATGTGAGAATGCACTAGATTAAAGTAATGGGAATGATACCATTAAGCTGACATGCCTCTATTTTAGATGAATGATGTGAGCTATTAAACTGCACCTTTTCAAGGACTGGGTAATTTCTTATGGCAGAAGCCATTTGGGAGAATCCAGTGCAGAATGGAATACTTTTATGAAAACTGTTACTGAGAGAGAAAGACTGCCTGAGACTGCAGCAATAAGCAAATAGCCCTGGTCCCTCTCCTCAGGCATGGGAATTTGGGAAACTGTTTCTAGTTTCCACCAACAAAGCTGTGCTTCAAAGCTGTAAGTGGGCCACACCCCTTCATTGGTCTTGCCCCCTCCTACCTGTCTCCTCCAGTGCTGGGGCTGCTATGCAATTGCTGGTCACTTGGGTCATAGTAAGAGCACAGTCTTTTGTGCCATGGAGCCAAGTTAAACTAGATAACTTTCAATGTGGACCCCCCCCAATAGAAACTCCTATCCAATCTGCTGTTTGCAGCCACACATTCTACTGCCATGAAAACAACTACATTGGGACACATTACCATATATCTCAAAAACAATGGAAACATCAAGAAAAAAAATATTGACCTTACCATTGAATGGATTGAAAATTAGTTAGCATAAACCTCATGTGCTCTACTAAAACATGAAAGCCTAACTGTGAATTCAAAATTGTTAGTTTTGTCAAGGACAACCACAGAGCTTTCTTCAGTTATACCAAAAATCTCAGAAATATCAGTCAATTCTGTCTGAGCTAATATTCAATGGCATCACTTACTCTGATCTTGAAGCTACTGCAAATTTTTTTTGTTGATATATTCAGCTCCAAATTCACCCATTGACCAAACATCAGTCCCCACTCTTACCCCAAATGTGTTCTCCCCTATTAACTCCCTTGATCAGGCCCTGTCATCTCTATCAAAGACCAAAAACACCATAGGTCTAGGCTATGTATATGGCTGGCTCCTACTAAGTACAATATATATTTTTGTTCAGCCTATCCTGCCTCTTTCACATATTTATCCTTGGTCTCTTACCTGATAATGTACTCATGCACTGGTTCCCATGTATAAGGGTGCCTCATCACAGAACCAGGTAATTACAGACTACAGGTTTTACTAATATCATGTGTAGGGTCATGGAATGTATCATAGCAGATCTCATAAATGATGATATAGGGAACCTTCAGTCCCTCAATCCAAACCAAGTGCACTTTGTTAAAGATATATTCTGTTTATTCTATCTAATCAATTTGTGTGATAGGATCACAAAAGGCATAGATATGGGTCATGCTATTCACACTTCTTATTCCTGACCTATGCAGATATCATCAGTAAACTTAGCCAACTTAACATTAATCCTTATGAGTGTACTGGATGTCCAAGTGGCTCATGGAGAGGTTTCACACAGTAACTGTTGGGGGATACCTGTTTTGCACAAAAGCACATTACTAGTGAAGTTCCTTAAGGCTCTGTTTTGAGGCTCCTACTCTTTGGCATCTCCTTCCTTGATGTGAAGGCAAATGTTAAAGGGATATGGCTCACCAAGTTTGACAATGATTGCAAACTGGTTGTGGTCATATGCTCCCCAAAACACAGGGGAAAAAGTGACCAGTGGCATCCCACAGGGTTCTATCTTGGGCCCCTCATTTTGGTCTATGTTTGTCAGTGACTATAAGCTGGGCATAGTTGCTAAGTTAATCATTGATATAATTACCTTTCAAAATTAATTAATGAGTCAACACCTGGTGCAATGAAAAAGGGCTCATATTAAATGCTAAGAAATACAGTATCACCTCCTTCACTAAACAAAAATTGTGGCAACCTACTGCATCAATAACACCCACACTCAAATGAGATTTGGGCACCAGGATAAAAGGCTCCCTCGCCCTTGATCACCACTGTAACAACAATAGCTGGAAAATCTTATATGTTACAACTAATCACTAAGGGCATATCTTCTAAAACAAAATAAGTTATTGTTCCTTTGTCTTCTGCCCAAGTTAGATACATGATTTAATATAATGAACAATAAGCATTAAAACAAATTAAAAAAAGAGACAGAAACAGGTCCCTAACAAAAAAAAAAAAAAAGATTTCAGGTCTCAAAAACATACTCATTAGAATAGTCTGGAATACCTGTCTCTGTACTATATGTCATATGGGACGAGGTCTGTTCCATGATTAATGTGCCCTTGGGGATTCTATTATCTGTGACCTCCCTTTTTCTAAATAATTCAAACAGTGTGGTCTTCACTTTAACAAGGGACCTCAATCTTCACTGGGAAATAAATAAAATTAAATGGAGGTATAGGTTCATCATCCAGCACCTCTTCTTGCTCTGGAATAGGCTTCCCTGTTGGCCTTCAAAAACAGTTTAGAAAATTGTATGGGTGCCCAAAAATACAGACCCCACCCTCCTTAAAAAGGGTGCTAGATTCTGTGAGAAGTTATTGGCAATGTATGGATAGCCTCTGGTCAAAGAGTCTTGCATTTTCTATATCATATATGATTTCATTTTCTAGCTATTGTTGCTTTTCAAGGCTTTGCACTTAAGAAATCTGACTGATTTCTTATGCTAAGGAATATGTATCCATCAATAACCTTTCAATGCAATACAAATTATGTAACTACAACAAATTAATTACTAGGTTGAAAATCTGCTTTAAAAATTCTGAAATAACCATAGATAAAAATGTTTTTATTCATTAGATAAAATATGGCCTTCATACTGTTATTTCCTAGGATCTGACCAAAATACTGCTGCTGTTCAAACCTCAAACAACAAAATCTGATGCCTTTAATCTTCTCCATGATCACTGATGTGTCACAACACCAACGGATGACCAGTCCAGTATAAGTGACCAAACTTTCCCAATGATGGTATTACTGAATTAAAATACCAGTTTTATTACTGGTATTTCTTTCACATATAAACTCTCCGCTCTTGAGTTACAGATAAAGCTAATTTACACTTAGTTAAGAAAGCATTCTTGGTTCTGCCACTGACCCTCTGAATCACCTACGCCATAGTTGTAGCTGTGCGCTGAAATGCCAAGCATTCATGCTGCACTAATCACATTTATTCATAAACTGGTCTAATCTGAGGATACTTACTTTACTCTCAAAATTTGAATGTGCTAGAACCCAGCTCCATAGTCCAGGTGATTTCTTCAGGTATACTCTACAAATTATCCTAAATGCCACACTTTCAGGGATTTTTGGCAAGCTCCTGCTCACCACTTCAGAATTTACAAATGAGATACTAATTTCCTATCTTGCGCTACAGGCTACCTCTTTCTGTACTGCGTTGATAATTAATGCCTTGTTAACTGGCTAATGCATAATTATCCATGACAAGAGCTGTGGAACTTGTAATTCACAAGGTATATTGAACTGCACATACATATTTTTATGCCTGTCAGAATGTTTATCTATCTATCTATCTATCTATCTATCTATCTATCTATCTATCTGTTTATCTATCTATCTATCTATCTATCTACCTACCTATCTAATTATATCTATGTACACATACATATGCACTTGTACATACACACACACACACACACACACACACACACACACACACACACACACACACACACACCTGCTGTAAGCAAGTACAAGATGTTGAAGATGAATACAAATTACCAGTCTGCAAATTACTAGATTTAATCTCTAAAATGTGTAGAAAACTGATTGGGCAAATTTTAATAGGCTAATGGTTTTATTTATTTTTCTTTGATGTGTTTTCCACTAACTGGCTTTTATTGCATTTTTGATAGAATTGTATAATGTCAAGCATTTGTTTCAAACCCTCTGATTTTGCAGTATTGCATATGACTTGAATAATCCAGTGTCACTTCTACAAGATGTATTTTCTGAACTAGTGACAGCTGTTTCTTAAAAATCCATGGAAAACCACCCCTTTCTATGTAGCATTGAACTGATTGATGGTTGCTAAAGTACAGGAAAGTTTTGAAATGTTACCAGCATGTATAACTTGCCTGTTAAAGATAAAGCAGCAACTCCATGTTTTTCTTGCCATCACTATTTCTATTATATTTTGATATTTACGTGTTCTGAAAGTCGTTATAGGAATTCTTGTAGACAGTATTTATATACAAAACCACTTATCTGTGGATGTGCAGTCACAGGAGACATGGGGTACAAAGTGACTTGTCAATTTTCAGAAATGACTCAGTGAAAAAGTGGTTTATCATTGGATATGAGAATTTGCACATTAATTGGCTGAAAAGATAATATGTATAAAATGATTGGAAGTTGGAAGGAACATTAGTTATTAAATTGTCTACAAATTAGTCTTAAAGAAAGTATTTCTGACCATATAAAATATTGGTGCCAAGTTGGATTGATACTGATTGGTGGAAAAGGACTTTCATTTATGTTTTATTGTTGCATTTGACTGAGCTGAAGAAGGGTACTAGAAACCCAAAAGTGCTAATATTTTTATGGTTTTATTGAAGGATTCCATTAAATTAATTTTAACTTTTTAACCTAGCTGTGATGACTCTGTTGGTGTGTTGGTGTCATTTTTTGCATATATGTATATATAAATATATATATATATATATATATATATATATATATATATATATATATTGTCTATCATTAGTAAAATGTCATTAGCAAATAATTGCATTTGTGTGATTCATTCTTTATGGAAGAACCCTCAATTCCTACTGATGTTTTAATAAAGCTTGCAAATGGTTCTGTAGTAATGGCAAACAACACTTGCAATAATAGGCATCCTGGTTTCATTCCTTAATTTATTTTTGAAGCTGAGTTTTCATATAAATGTTTAAGTAAGTATATAGTTTTATCTGACAATCTCACATAAGCTAAAACATTATGTAGACATCCACAGGCCTTACTGACATCTAGACTGATACATTTGTATTTGTATTACATTTATAATTAGTAAGTCTGATCATTATTTTGTGTATAATTAGTAAGTCTGATCATTATTTTATGTATAATTAGTAAGTCTCATCATTATTTTATGTATAATTAGTAAGTATGATCATTCCTTTATGTATAATTAGTAAGTCTGTTCATTATTTTATGTGTAATTAGTAAGTCCCATTATTATTTTATGTATAATTAGTAAGTCTCATCATTATTTTTTGTATAATAATTCCTTTATGTATAATTAGTAAGTCTGATCATTATGTTATGTGTAATTAGTAAGCCCCATTATTATTTTATGTATAATTAGTAAGTCTCATCATTATTTTATGTATAATTAGTAAGTCTGATCATTCCTTTATGTATAATTAGTAAGTCTGATCATTATTTTATGTATAATTAGTAAGTCTGATCATTATTTTGATATTACCTTAAGTTCTGCATGTTAAGCATGTTCTGCCTATATAATGGTTTGATCAATTGAAAAAAATTCTATAATGCACTTAAATTTTTTGTTATCAACATTTAGTAATGAGATCGACCAATAAGCTGAATATATTACAGAATCATTGTCTTGTTTTAAAATAGGAGAAATCAAAGAGTAATTCCACATAGGGGGATGTTAAATTTTAGGTTTACATTAGTAAATAATTTTGTAATGATATTTTTAATCATTTGTAACAGCATGTCATACATTTCAGAAGTAGTCATTTTTTTCTGGAGGTTTATTAATTTCCAGACTAATATTTTACTATGTAACTTCTATCAAGATATTGGTTTACTGTTTAGCTTGTTCAGTTACAATATGTCAAATGATTTTTCATTTTGGAATAGTATTACTGTTATTATATACTTTTTTATAACATTTGCTAAATGTGTCTCATAGAACTTCTACATCTGTGTGCTTGCTGTTGCTACCCAGCTCAGACAAGCTAGTGATATGATATTTTCCTTGCTAGCATTTTGCATCTATCACCAAGTCTAACACATTTGGTGTTAGCAATGTAAGAGTAACTGTATTTTCAAAATGTTTATGTAGTTCAATTAATCTACTATTTCATGATTTCTTGTTATTATAATACCAGTTTGAAATCTTTCCATTTACTTGAGTTTTAACATTAATAACCTCTACATAATTACTAATGTCAAAGTATGTCTCAGTTTCCGTTTGTAACAACTCATTGAATTCACGACATATGCTGGGATTCTATTATATGTTGCAAACTTTCTTTTTTTCTTTAACATCTTTATTAAATATGATATTTTAAGTGGTACATGTACATATACAGAATGTAGTACATATAAAGTAATAGACAAGTAAACGATCCATAATAGCATTTGCTTTTCTATTTTCATGCAATATACATTTCAACATTTCCATTCACTCCAACATTGCATAAATTGGTTTATGCCCTTTTCACACTGTTGTGCAAACTCAGAGTTGGTACATATTATTAGGGGAGTGGGGTACAGGGAGGCTTGCCACTGTCAATAAATTGGGTTTGAATGTGGTTAGATGTTTCAATATTTTGTGTTTAGATGCTTTTCATTTTAGATTGTTGTCCATTTAAATACGTTTTCTGTCGTATTTGTCTTGTCTGCTGTTTGAGAGATGTAAGTGTCAGTCTAATTCTAGCCTTAACTCCAGTAGTACACAAAATCATAACCTAATTGATATACACAACCCATATCCAAATTGTACCCCTAAAGCCATTCACTTCTTCAAGTGCTACAGTAACTACATGTAACCCAAAGACATTTCACTTAAATGAAACTTCCAGCCACTTGTTATGTAATTCACATCCAAGTTTGCCTGAAGTACTCAACTAAAATGCTTTAAACATTCTATTCAATGATAAGTGACTTAATCTCTATGTAAAACTGCATTTGGTTTTGCAGCACTCATCTGTTTCTGAGTGTGTGGAGACAGATTGATTTATGTACTAATGTACTGCTCATCCCCTCAGTACATGGCTATAGTCAGAAGTAAATAATTGTACAGAGTCTCTGTATGTAGTGTTTCAGCCTGAAATAAAATAACTGACTGTCTATCTGTGCAATGCTCCTAGATATGGTATGGCCATTTGCATGTAGCCTCACCTGTTTCCAAGTTGGAGAAAAGAGGTCAAATGAAGGACCCAACTCATGGAGAGGTGGGAGGCTGTGACAGTGAATTCTAAGCATACTGTAATATCTTCCTGGCTATGTCAGTCATAATGGGATGGAATGTTTTTACAGACACTATTACTTAGCCACTTCTGGAAGTGTAAACACTGCAGCATTTTTCCACCATTCCACACTGGTGATTTCACCTGCTGTGTTATATGCTCCTGAAGAACTTCCTTAAAGCCTCATGCACTTCATACTGTGTTCAGTGATTCATTCATAATGGCATGCCTTCTTGGATTATTTCTTCTTTTTGCATTACTCATCCTCTTGCATTTTATAACTCAGATTTTGGTGAGTGCTGTTCTTGTATAATCCTGGACTGATGGAATCATATGACTTTTACCTTAGAAACACACTGTCTTCTGCAATTGTCTTAAATAAGAAAGAAGTCAAAGAGCAGTGGTGCATATTGAAGAATGCCTTCCATGTATCAGTTCCAGTGTCATTTTCAGTGGCATATAAATATTTGATTACAGAGTACTAAATATACTTAATTTCCAATTATATCAAAAGAGATTATTTGAAGAAGTTAATAAAAAGGCACTTAATTAGACAACTGCCATTTGCTGTTAAAAAGTAATAGCATCATAGTTCTCATGTTAGCCTTCCTCTAGCATAACATGGTTTGGCAAGGGGACAACAGAATTGTAAAACACAGCTTGGCTGCTACTGTTGATGAAAAAAGAGTGTGTGCTTGTGTGTGCTCATTCTCAAATAATACCCTTATGTCCAGAATAAAATTACTAACTTTAATTTCTGTGATTGGCCAGTACGTAAACATACTTATTCTTAAAATGTAATGAAATAAAACTAAATTAGCTTTTAAAACATATTGGCAATTTTTCTATCTATAAGAGTATGACACATGCTATAATGTGTATTAATGAAGGTGAAGGGAACAGTAAAAAGCCTAGGGGTAGCTCTGTCCTCAAATAACGATGAGTATGTAACCCTCAAAAGTCAGCAGCAATCAAGGGTTTCCATTTGATAATAGTCACATTTCCCGTGTAATAATCAGACTAAGGTAGAAAAAAATTCTATATGTCTCATATCCAAAATAATTATTTTGTTGTAATTTGTTTACTAGATTGTGTAATTAAAACAAATGATATTTATAAATGGGTTTGATCCATTAAATCAATAACAGGCCAGTCAATGATCAGTTCATTAAAAAATCCATTTACAGAGCACAGTTATCGACTAGTATTGTACCTGATAACATACAAATCAGCAACATATGAATGTGCACACACACACACGTGCACACATACCCCCCACATACACACATGCACACGCACACACACACACATACATACATGTACATACATACATACATACACACAGATACGCACACGTGCACACAAACACACATGCACAGACAAACTCTCAATTAACACACACACACACACACACACACACACACACACACACACACACACACACACACACACACACACACACACACACACACACACACACACACACACACACACACATAGAAACTCTCACTCCACATCTGCCTGCACAGTACCCATCAAGCATACTACCTACACATACTGGATGAACTCACCAGCAACCTCCCCGCCATGTGGACATCACTCTGCTGGACTCAACAGCTCTTTTTAGTAGTAATGAGCACTTGCTGTATAGCAGGCCATCAGACCTACTAAAGTGATGTCACCACATGCGCTCACTACCAATTAAAATACTTACTCAGCAAGTAAATGTACGCAAACAGCATGCTATTAATTAAATGATACCAAGGATATGACACAAGACTACACCTTTATCAATGGCTGCCGTTTCATTCGGTACTCAATAATATGATACAGCAAGACTACACCTATATCAGCTGATGTCAAAGTCATTATATCTTCTACCCAACTATGGACTAGGAAGTTGCATCACACAAATCTCATTTTAAACTGTGTCTGATAAAACATATATGTTAAAAATTATTCAATGCTTATCTTTTACACATAAGTTACACACACACACACACACACACACACACACACACACACACACACACACACACACCCACACACACACACACACACACACACACACACACACACCCACAGACACACACACACACACACACACACACACACACACACACACACACACACACACACACACACCATATGCACAAAGCTAAACTGTCTTTATCAGCATTTGACTAAGGATTTCTCACATAGAAACTTTGAATGATTATTTTTCATTTAAATGGTATCCTCCTGCTACCGTTTGTGAGCAACAGAAAATAATTCAGTTTATTCCTAACAAAAAGTAATAAGTGATAATCTTAGGCTGTGTTTGCTTCTGTTTAGCCACTGAGACACTAAACAAGTTTAATTATACAGTCAGTTATGCTTTCTGTTGCTTATTCCTAAAACTTTCAGTTGACATTTTTTATTTTTGGACCTATTATATGGAATTCTGCTAAATTATCTTGTCATTATAAATTACAAATATCTCCATGAAAAATGGGTTTACCAGTTTCTCAGACTACAGTTCAGGAACAAGTTGAAATGTTATTTTGTCCTGATTTTCTTGGGCTGCAAAACTGCATATTTTTCAGCACAAATTTGGCAAAATAGATGATTATCTCTATAAACATTACAGATACTGGCAAGTTGAAAAATGTGGGCTCTGTAATGGGTTGGTAAATGTTCAATACTATTTCACTTCTAATGTTTACAATTATTTAATCTTTGTTTATTAGTGTTATTATGAAACTGAAGCATAATACAATTAGGTGTAGTTAATTAAGTAATAAAGCAATCCCAGTATGTCTCCATGTTACTAACTGAACTGTGTGCAGTAAAACAAGAAATTGCCACAGCTGCAACCTAAGAGTGACATTAGCCCCAGCAGCAGCCTCTATATAATAATGAAAATAGGTAAATTAAACTTACGTCAAAAAAAGATTATCTCTTCCATCAGTACAATAATTCTGTTTATTGCAGGAATAATGAAATAAAATAAATTGATTTTTGTCCATGTAGGGCCTAATGGGTTAGTATTGGAACCTAGAACTCTTCCTTGACTTCAGTGGTAACTAGTGCAATGCACTAAGGGTCAGGGTAATGTGGAATTAGCAATAATTATCAGGTAGTCCTCTGATAACTACATTTCAAACAAATTCTAAATGCTAGATATCATTGTCCAAAAGGATGCCACATATCATTATCCATACGAGACGTGATATGTGCCTAGCATACAAGGTATATTTGGATCCTGCTCTGATGAAACTTTTGTGCATCTTACAAAACCAATGTCATCAGAGCAACTCAGTCTAGGGATTTGAACCTTGCTTGCAACATAAATAGGACATGTTAAATGGACAGATATGTGTTTCAGAGAATTCCCCTCCTCTGGAACAGGCTTCCCATCCATGTCAAGCAGAGCTTTTTCTCTAATCCTATTCAACGGCAACCTGGACCTGTGGATAAGGATAGGAAATTTGAAATTCAACCTAGGGCTAGCATCTATGTCTCTAACAGACACAGGCAGTCAGTAAATCATACCCTAGCTTATAAATACCCCTTAAAATAACCTCTAAGGCTCAAAAAATATGCAGGATACATTGGGATGCATGACTTAACTTATAAAGGCCCTAGTGGTTGTACGAGCCTATATGAGGGACTGAAGTAAGCAATGCAGAATGGTTCTTGCAAATTTAATCAAGTGAGAAAATCTGTATGAATCAGTTGCTTCATCCATGTCTTGAAAGGTAGAGTTTATCCCTGGAAATTTCTTTTCTGTTCTGTTCTTTAAATAATTAACTGTCATCAGCTGTCAGTCCCAGAATGTATATCCACAGTGCAGAACATATTTATGTCCTTTGTGATATCAGATTCAGCCCACTCCTCAGTATCAGATTCCATCAGATTCAGCCCACTCCTCAGTATCAGATTCCATCAGATTCAGCCCACTCCTCAGTATCAGATTCCATCAGATTCAGCCCACTCCTCAGTATCAGATTCCATCAGATTCAGCCCACTTCTCAGTATCAGATTCCATCAGATTCAGCCCACTCCTCAGTATCAAATTCCACAACAAACATTTTAGACTTTTAGTAATACATCTCAGCCAACTTACTGAAAGCAACTAGAGATTTGGATTTCCTTCTAATCAATGCTTGTAAAAGAAAAAAGATATTTACTTTTTGCTGCAGATGTTTTGAATATCACCTTTGTTAACAGTCAGAACTACTTATGGCCCTAGGCAACACCACAATTCCCAGCTCTTAGGTGGAAGGGCAACTATTTAGGCAGTGCACTTTAATACAGTGTTTTGCACTGAAGACTTTCATAGATGGTCACATATATACCCATGTTCACTAGTGAAATTACCAGTTATAGTGCAGTAGCAAACAGAATTGTATTATTATTATTACTAAGCCAAGTGCCTTGCTGAGAGTTTAACATTTCATTAGTAAAACTTTGCCTCCAAACAACTGTCAGATACAGAGCTACTGCAACAGAGAAGCAGAAATGGTTATCAATCATATTTGTTTACTTTATGTTATTATTTTATACGTTTGTTGACCAAATAAGTCCAATGGATACAAGTGTCTCTTTTTAGGAACATGGCAGGAGCATTATCTGGTTAAGTAATTTGCTCAAAGTCACATGATAGGCAAATGGGAGAAGAAAGAGTCAAAACAAGCAACCTTCGGTTACAGGACGTAACTCAGTAGTAGTTTGGGGCCTTAATCCTTAACAGAAGTGCTCAAACTTTCTTGCTTATGAAGATTGGAATAAAATAATAGTTATGTTAAATTCAATCATATAGATATTCAATTAAACAATGTAATAGTAGCATTCTTTGAGAAATGGAATACATTACTGAGATATTTTTATAGGTTCATAGGTGTTTACTAGGCTAACAACCACAAGGGCCTTTTTAAGCCTAGCCATGCATCCCAAATCACTGACAAGTTCTGATACTCTTGATAAGTGTAAACAGGGGTTTGGGAGATGAAACATTTACAAACAGTGGTCTGGGTCCATTAGAGACATAGGTGCCAAACCAGGGATGAATTTCCAGTTTCCTATCCAATTGTCCAAGTTGCACTTGAATTGGTTTATGGAGGAACTCTGGTTCACATGGATGGAGAGCCTGTTCCATAGACTGGGTAGTCTTTGGGATACATGCCTATCTCTCCAGCAGGTCCTATTTATATCACAGGCAAGATTTAAGTCTTTAGAACGGGTAATTCTGCTGCTGTTTTGTGCTTTAATTAAAAACTTAGTTTCAAGAATAATACTGTCTTCTGCTCAACAAAAATAACTAAATAAGAAGGAAGGAGTACGGAGACAGTAGCATATAACTAAGTAATAAAAGCATATATAAGACTTAAATTCTGCTAACCATAAGAGACTACAGCCTTTACAGACTTCTATAAACAAGTGCTCTACAACTGTCAATCTTTTCTTCAAATATAAAAATAAGTTTTCCATGTTTCATCAAAAATCTTTTTAAAATGAATTTGTTTTGCTTCAGATGTTTAAACACTGCCAGAATAACGGATGTCATGTTTGTGTGTCTGTGTGTGGGGCGGGGGGTGGGGTGTGTCCATTATTATCCTGTAACTTTCAGGGCACTCCTGAACCCGAAATTGAAAAGATAAACACTGTGCTCTCTTGGATAATGTTACTCACACTTTAGACCCAACTTCTAAAGTATGGATAGTAGCTCATGGGCAGACTATGTTTCATATCTATTAAGAGAAATATGGATTACTAACATTCATGCAACATGGAAAAGCAAATGCATACATGGTATTGTAAATCAGTCTTGTAAGGATGCCTGCTGTTATCAATGGATATAGGACACTGAAGACTTAAACAAACAAATTTTAATTACCTTATTAATCATAAGCGCTATTGGAGTACACAGCAAAGAACTGTAGAGTGTGATGTTTATAGTTAAAGCAGTACTGGACGTATCCAAAGATTAAGGCAAAACAAATCTATCTATCTATCTATCTATCTATCTATCTATCTATCTATCTATCTATCTATCTAATTTGTCTAGGTGTGTGTGTCAGTCATGTATAACTAGGCTGACAGACTCATAGATACACACCTAAATAGATAGATAGCCAGATAGATAGATATAGATAGATAGATAGATAGATAGATAGATAGATAGATAGATAGAGAGATAGATAGATAGACAGTTGTACTGAAGTAGTTAGAATGTTTTAGTTATTTTAGGACTACTGACAATTAATATTATGTACTGATGATTATATAGTACTACATGACTACAGTTCACTAACAGCTATTCTATTTCCATGTAATGTTTGATTTCATTTGTATGTTTATTTTAAAACTGCATTCCATCATCAGACATAGGGCTTTTTTGGACTTAGTTGGGTGTTAATCTATACTAGAGAGCTATTTTTGGGTTAATGAGCATATCTCTCAAAACTGCTGAGGTTGTTTAATTTATTAAGCGTAATGGCATGAGCTGTAAATGTGCACATTAATCTAAAACTAAAACTATTGTTATTCTTAAATCATATTTACAGTCCTTATTAACAGAAAACTGTTACTCTTTCTTCTTAATTAATCATGAAATCAATATATTTACTTGTTAAAAGACTGCTGATTAGGTCTTTTCTAAATTTCATCATGAACAGATGGAATGGTGTCAGAGCCAAGGCAATAATATTATGCCTGCATTAACTCTATGCCACAATACCCCTGCACTTAACAAAAGGTGTTAAAAACATTCAACTGACTCCATATACCATCATATTTCAAGTACTTTAAAAACAAACAATCCTAAAGAATTATCTTCAAGTGATAAAAGTACTTTGTGGCACAACTTCCACATGGATACCAATGAATATCAAAGCCTTATCACTCATAAAAATCTTTACTCGTAATAGGTAGGGATGCCTTCTGTCACACCATCTAATTTTGTCTCTTGAATTTATATTTTTTTATTCTTTAGAATACATCATTATAAAGGCTAACATTCTTTAGTTCATTTATAAGTATCGCCTCTTATTGCCAAATATATATTTTTACACTTTCAGATCCTCTGTAAATCTATCCCATAACCTATTATTAGTTGTGGAAAAGCAGTGTAAAGCTTTGAAGCTTTGAATTACAAATTAAATCTCAACAAATCAACTTACTTTCCATTGAATAATAGTAGCCTGATATTTATACCACATATTCTAGTAATATTTTGCTTGGTGCATTTAAATACCCCAGTGTCAAATAACATTCAGATGCTCACACATTCCTTTGGGGTATCCTTAATTTGGTTATACATAAAATTAAGATAGGCTTGAAGAACAGGTACACATTCAAATTTAGCTTTTGTATGGGAGTACATATTGGTAAAATTAACATGTTCTCCAAAAATATTCTAGTTTTGTAATATTGCTTTTTTCACTAATAGAAAAAATAATAGAAGGGTAGTTTAATGTTTTTTTGTGTTCTTTACCCAGGCTTTTTCTTTTGTCAGTGGTTTTATAGCACCGTATGATACCCACAAGCTCATTTGTGTTTTATAAGTGGTGGTGCCCCTCTTAGAATGTTAGAACTTTCATCTTTATTTTTATTTATACATGACGTGGGAGTTGTAACACCCTGTGTTTATTTAGGGTGTCATTTTATACCTTTTTGAACTATGTAAAGTTTTTCACTTCGTGTTGCCCCTACTCTACCCTGTTGAGAATATAGTTTGGGGCTTGAGTGTTTTGAAGGTGACTAGGACAACCTTAATTGTATAGTATGTTATTTCTGAGTGTCCATTGATTTTGACACGATTATCTAATTAGTGTTACCATATGGGCATTATGTTCCGTTTAACATCTAAGCCTTTGATAGAGTTGCGTTATTTTATGTTTGTGAATTTTATATGTATTCAGTATATACATACTTTTTTGCAATTCTGCATTTTAATGTGTTTGTTTTATACACTTTTAATATATTTTATTTATATATATATATATATATATATATATATATATATATATATATATATATATATATTTTTTTTTTTTTTTGCCTTGCGACTTGCAACTTTAATTGAATTGAATGATGATGTCAGAGTTTGTCTGTACCAATAGGTGAGTTGGATGCAATATTTAAATGCTTCCAAATTTCTTAAGTATTTGTCTGATGAAGCCAACAAGGTGAAAGCACTAACAATCTTTAATAAATTTTGGACTGTTTTTAGAAGTCCGCGTCACTGTTTATTCCACTGGGACGTTTGAAGTTGATATTGTTTTGCCATGTGTGATTCCTGTGGATGTCGCTTGTTCTACTGGTACTTGGATTGTTATACCGAACCATAGGAGTCTTTGCCCCTTGGTGCTGTCTTTGTTTGTTAATATTTTTAATACATTATTGTGTTAATCTAAATCTGTATGTGGGAGAGAAAATTATGGTGAGTCTAAATAATCTCCCAGATCCAGAGACAAAAGGTGGAGATGAAATCCATTTTATTCATCTCTATTATATAATTTCAAGTTTGGTAAATTTGTTTCAAATTTTAGGACACTTTACTGTTTCTCAACCCAACACTTCCATGGTGGTGCAGTGGTAGCGTTGTTGCCTCACAACAAGAGGTTCTCCCATTCGATTCTCGGCTTGGGTTGGGAGTGCCTTCTGTGTGGAGTCTGCATGTCCTCCCCGCGGTTGAGTGGGTGTTTGAAAGACATGCGTTGAATGGGTGTGCCTTTGTTGAAGGTTGGGTGTCGGGCTGGCAACTCGACACCATAAAAACCAACTGCCAATCATTAGTGGACCGGAGTTCTGCTGTGGCGACCCCTAACTGGGAAAAGCCAAAAGACAAACAACAACTACCACTGTTTCTCAACCCAGGATTACTGTGTTCTGGATTTCAATGGCTAGATTGATTATTTTAGATATCAGTATTTCCCCCAAATCCTTACCTTTACTTGGGATAACCTTGATTGTCTTAGTGAAACTTTTTTATTTATTTATTTTTATTAAACTTCTTATCCCCCCCACTAAGGGCTGTAATGTTCTGGACATACTACTCTACAACATGGGGGGGATCAGTGTACTTCTCCAAAAGTGATGCCCTCCCTGGTTAGATCAGACACAAGTCAGTCTTGTTTGAAATTACTACCGAAACTGACACTGTCACAGGAACAAATAGTATAAAAAACTTGACCAAAGCTAACTACAGCTTACTAAGCATGGTATAAAAAATGTCATACTATCCACTATCGTAGACATCAATGATCACTATGTAGAAGTGTACGCAAATGCCCTGTACAAACCCTTAAGCGACTGCATAAACTTTACTGTAACTGACCGGATCCAAACCAGGTCTTCCCGTAAAAACAAACCATCTCTGGTGGATTTCAAGTATAAACAAAGAGGAAGAAACCATTTTCCAAACGCATGAGGGCTATCGCTAAGCAGAGCAAAAGTTCCCTCCTAAGCCAAAACAAGAAAATCAGACATTTTTTTAAGTCTTCTAAAGCAAATTATGAAACTAAAATCACATCCCTAGCCAAGGATAATCATAAGGCATTTTTTAACTCTGTCCAAAGTCTAAAAGGGTATGCCCAGCTATGTGCCAAACTGGCTGTAGATGGGATCAATCATACTACACTGGAAGATATTGCCAACCTGATAGCTAACAGATTCAGCTCAAACTTCGCTCCTTCTATCCCCACCTACCATATTCCAAAGCATACCTGACCCTATACATTGTACCTAGTATCTCTAGAGAACAGGTCATTTCTGTGCTCACCAAGGCCAAAAACATGGCCTCAGTCAGACCAGATAATATCCCCGATTGTTTACTAAACAATCTAAAACAAGACCAGGAGGACCCCAACTTGGTGTTCTCATTAATCATAGCTTGATAACTGGATATGTTCCTGCAGAATGGAGAACAGCAAGAGTAAACCCCCTGCACAAAGAGGGCCCATCAACTGACCCTGGGAACTACACACCCATAAGTCTAACAGCCTCGTATGCAAGGCTATGGGAAGAATTATCACGTACCTTATCAACAAGAACATATGCAACCTCCAAATAATGGACTCAACTCAGTTTGTTTTTGTTAAGTGTAGAAAATGCGTATTAAACCAGGTAGACTTCTTTGAGAATGTCACCAAAGCCATGGATGAGGTATGATAGTGCACACAGAAGGCTTTTCACACAGTTCCCCACTCTGGCATTGTTGAAAAACTCTCCCAGATAGGGATTAACCCTTACATTACCATATGGGTAGCCAATTGGCTCACAAACAGAATACACTCTGTCAACATTGGTGACTCCACCTCCACCAGTAGACCTGTCACTAGTAGAGTACCACAGGGGTCTGTACTGGGCCCCTTACTGTTTGGCATCTATTTCTCAGAACTCCAGGCCAAAGTACATACACTTTGGCTCACCAAGTAAGCTGATGACTGAAAAATGGGAGCAATCATTGAATCTCCCATTGATGTCAACATATTACAAGAAGGGCTAACACAAGCAAATGACTGGTGCCAAAGCCATGGTATAAAGCTAAATGTAAAAAATGCATTATTATTCCCTTTGGCAAAACAGTATTTCCTACAAATTTCAATATTGTCAGCATCCCTGAGCTCCAGCCCAGTGGTGCGAGACTTGGGAACACAGGCTGATAGCAATCTGAACTTTGACCACCAAGTTTCCAGAGTGATAAGAGAAGCCTTCTTCATAGCACACCTCATAAGCAAGGGCATAGCATACAGGTCAAGGGATTTTATAACTCCACTGTACTGAACTCTTATCAGACCACTAACAGAGTATAATGCACCCTTTTGCATGTACATCACCAGACACCCTGTAGCAGTTGGAGAGACCTCAGAGGTTTCTCACTAAGAAAATACAAGGAGTCCAAACCATGACCTATGTGGACAAACTGAAACCTCTGTCATTTTACTCTGTATCTTATAGGCTCATGAGAGGTGACTTATGCCTGGCATACAAGCCACTCTCCAATCCTGCCCTAATTTAAATGCTGCACATCTACAAGTCAAATGGCTCAAGACTCACTCTCTCTAGGGATCTCAACCTAGCTTGTGACATTAATAGATCATGCTGGAGAGATAGATATCTCTCCCAGAGACTGCTGCTTCTCTGCAATACACTCCTTATTCACATAAAACAGAGCTCCTCACAGACACTATTCAAACGCAACCTAGATAATTGGATGGGAGACCACAAATTTTCCCCTGGGGTGGCACCACTGACCCTCAAGGACAGGGGTAGCCAGTGTTAATCACAGATCATGTCTGTTCATAAATTCATTCTGCAAACTACCCCAAAAGAACAAATGGGGATACTTGGGATTAACATAGCTAGGCTTGTAAAGGCACCTTCCTAGATATTGACTTAAATCCGCACAGCAAGTAGGCAGAAGTTGTTGTCCAGCTGTAATGTTTGCTGAAGCTCAGTTAACAGCAGTGCACAAATCAATATTCTCTTACAACCCTTGGAAAGGACACACCTAATCCAATATCACCACTCAAGGTTTCAGTTGAGCAATTTGGCTGGCATGTGAATCCCTTTATCATATTTTAGCTTATTATTAGCTTATAATTAAATTACTCTTCCTGGTACTTTATGAAAAAGACAGCTATAGTCCTCCTCTTATCAGGTGACAGGCTCACAGGAGTACATAGAGAGACCTATGCCTACTCCCCTCTCTTATTATAGATAATCACACACACACACACAGATATATATATATATATATATATATATATATATATATATATATATATATATATATATATATATATATCTTTATATATACAAGATTCCAGCTAGGTGAACATATTTTTAGCTTTTTGTACACAGCATTGGACTTTCTGTGGAAAAAGGAGCAATGAATAATCTCTGGACAATTTCACTTTGGAACTGTCACACTGTTTCTGTGTATCATATTCTGCACTATTTCAGTTTGGGACTGTCATAGTTTTCCATGTACCCCCTCCGCACTATTCCAGTTTGGTACTGTTGAAGTGTTTCCAAGTGCCCCCTCTGCACTATTCCAGTTTGGCACAGTTTGGTACAGTCATAGTGTTTGCATGCAGTATTCACTTAGGTAGAAAAAAAGCATATTGAAAAGCAGTGAAACTGTGTGACAAAGGCAGTGACCAGTTATTATACCTATTTTCTGCCATCAGAATAACTGGTAAAGCAGTGCTTGCATGCTAGCATATGTGTGACAGCTTAGTATTTAAAAGTATGTTATTGGCTGTATCACATGCTTTGGAACCAGAGATGCCAGATTTGTTACAGGACAGGTAGGGACCAAAAAAAAGGTCCTTCACACTAAGTGAAGGCCAAAACATCAGGCAGTTCGACATTAAACAAAAGTAGCTCTGTGTTTGGCGATTTTTTGATTGGCCCATATGCCATTATATGAGCCAATCAAAAAATTGTACAGTGGACCCTCTTCTTTTCAATGCAGAACATCAGGCAGTTCTGCATTAAACAGAAGTAGCTCCATTTTGCGATTTTTTGATTGGCTCGTATAGCTCGTATATACAGGCCAATAAAAAAAAAAAGAACAAAGCAGAGGCTGTTTTGCCAGGATTTTAACAAGAAGTGCAGGACTTGAGATTGGGCTGCTGATCCCAGGACAGTCCCGCTCAAATAGGGACATCTAGCAACTCTGTTTGGAACAATCCAGACACAATATTATCAGACTTGCCATTGTTATGTTCAAATTACAGATGATTTATTGCATCAGGTATTCTAGTGTTGGTACTGTATATGGGGTGAAATCATGATATTATTCAAAAGACCGTCACAGTTGAGGTGATTTAGCAATTACAAGGATTTTTTTTCTAACATTTCTCTCTAAGAGGAGAGATATAATCATTTTGTAGTTGTTGTTCACAAGAATTCCTATGGACACAGTGTACTAAGATACCTGACAATCCCTTCTATACATATCCCTTTAATACATACATGCTCATACAAATACACATACCCACACTCACATACATGTTAAACAGTATGTAATTCTTTGGGTCTATATCAGAAGCTCAAGTTTTCACAAACTCAAAATTCATATTGTTGAGACGATATGATCAAGTTTCTGAAAACTTGAACTTCAAAAAACAACAAAAAAATCAAAATTTTTCTACATTTTTGCAGGGGTCAATCCCCACCCTCCACACACACCTCCTGCACATTATATGTACCAATTCCCCAATCCACACTGTAAAGCGATCTCCATTCAAAAGTTTTGCGTTTTCAGAAACTTTATCTTATCATCTTGACAATATGAATTTCAAGTTTCTGAAAACTTGAGTTCTGATAAGGACCCAATTCTTCAGATCCCCAGGGAAGCAGTGAAGGAGAACTGCTAATCTCATCTCGAGTGCAGATAAATGGACAACTGGACACTCAAACCTGCCATTCAAACTAGCTTTCTGGCCTTTCTGGTCACTAAGTTGTCCTAGGTCAAAGAGTCACTGGTGGGCACTCTGTCATAGGTTCATAAGTGTTTACTTGTTAAAGACCACAAGGGCCTTTTTAAGCCTAGCTATGCATTAAGCCTAGCTATGCATCCAAATTGTCTGACAAGTTCTGGTACCCTTGATAAATGTAAACAAGGGCATGGAAGATGAAATATTTGCAAGCAGGAGCCTGGGAGATGAACCATTTACAGGTTACCTATGCCCATAAGAGACACATGTGACAAGCCAGGGATGAATTTCCCCATCCAATTGTCCAATTTGCACTTGAATTGAGTTAGTGAGGCACTCTGCTTCAAATGGATGCGGAGCCTGTTCCAGAAACTAGTCTCTGGGATACATACCTGTCTCTCCAGCAGGTCCTATTTATATCACAGGCAAGGTTTAAGTCTTTAGAATGGATATTTCAGGTCTGTTTGTTTTGCTGATATGCATGAGGTCCATCAGAGTGGGGTCTAGTCCTGTATGCTTGTATGCCAGGCATAAATCTCCCCTCAACATCCTATAGGAAACAGAATATAGGGATAGGGCCTCGAGGCGGTCTGCATAGGACATTTTACTTATGCCCTGTATTCTTTTAGTGAGGAACCTCTGTGGACATTCCATTTGTTGAATATACCTGGTTAGGTACATACTAAAAGGGGCATTGTACTCAATGACAACTCTGTTTAATGCCGAATACAGTGGAACAATAACTTCTTTGGACCTAGATGCCATACCTTTGTTTATAAGTTGAACAACATAGAATGATTTCCTCACTACTGTATACACGTGATAGTCAAAGGCTAGATTACTATCTACAGTATGTGTGTCCCCAAGTCCCATACTATTAGGTCAACTCTAAGCAGTGTGTTGTCAATATGATAGTTACCAGGGGTGGATGACTTCCTGAAGAATACTGTTATGCATTTTTTTGGCATTTAGTTTTAGTCCATGGCTTTGACACCAGTAGTTTGTCTGTGTCAGCCCCTTCTGGAGAACATTTGTGTCAGTGTGGGGTTCAATGATATCTTCAAATTTAGTCAGCCAGAGACCACTGACATTGGCCTTGATTTCAGAGTAGTAAATGCCAAAAATGAGTGGTCGAAGGGCTGATCCCTGAGGGACTCCACTTGTGATTGGCCTCTTTTTAGAGGTGGACTCCCCAGTTTTAACTTCCTGGGTCCTGTCTGTGAGTTGTCAAAAGTCCCCGAGTTGGGTATTGTATGAAATCCCATGGCCAGGTCAAGATAGGCAGTGTGAGCCATTTTTCTGTCATCCTTTGCTTTAGGGACCTTCTCAAAGAAGTCCACCATTTGAGTAGGCATGACCTGCCCTTGATGAAACCAGACTGGCTTGGTTCCAGTGCCTGGAGATTTACTATATCATTATTGATCATTTCTATAATTCTTCCCATGGCTTTGCATATGAGACTAGTGATACTTATGAGTCTGTAATTTCCAGGGTCTGTAGATGGCCCACCTTTGTGCAGAAGGATGACTGTTTCTGTTCTGCATTCATGAGGCACAAAGCCTGTTGGAGACTACAGTTAAATAGGAATTCCAGAGGGCCTGATAGGTCATGTTTCCTGCCATTTGGAAGGCATCCAGGGATATTGTCTGGGCCCACTGATGTAGTGTTCTCGACCTTAGAGAGAGCATTAAGGACCTCTTTCCTAGTGATAGCAAGGAGAGTTATATTTGATGGTATTTCCTGAGGGAAAGTTGAGGAGGAGAAAGGCGTAAAGTTGGAGCTGAATTTGTTGGCCAGTAGGTTTGCTATATCTTCTGGTTCATAATAGGTGGTTCCATTTACAATGAGCTCTGCACACAATTGTGTATTGCCTTTGAGGTTGTGGACATAGCTAATGAATGTCTTGTTGTTGTCCTTGGCCTCCAGGGCCAAATTTACCTAAAATTTAGCTTTGATAGACTTTATTTGTCCTCTGAGTTCTTTGGTTTGATGAGAGTGCTTTAATCCTGCTTGGTGCTGCACCCCCTAACTTTTGCCATGATTTTCTTCCTTCTGTTATACAGCCTATTGATTTTATGATTCCACCAGTTCTGTACTTCTTCCTGGTGGGTACAGCTGCCTCTAAGCAGCTATTAATATGCTTGTATAGGGTTCCTGTGAAACGTTCTGCATAGGCAGAAGTGTTCTCGGGGTTTATGGAAGCTTCCGATTTTGCCAGGTTATCACTTAATAGCAGGAAGTTAGCATCACAGTAGTTGCTGAATATTCCAGGGATAGCCGGGGGTCCAGGTCTTATTTTTACTTCAAAGGAGATAATTTTGTGCTCTGACCTTACTAGAGAAGACATCACATTACATTACTTACTGTCCCATGGCAAAGGGTTGTTTCATAAAGCTCAGTAAGTTATACTTAATCAGCTTGTACCAACAAGAGGGTTTGTCCATTTTGGTTACCAGCCTTTCCCGTGGGCATTTATTTGACACCATTTTAGAAGATGTACTGATTTTAGTCTTATTTTCATAGGAGTTCATATTTTCTGTCTGCATACTAACTGCCTGGCATACCCCAAGGACCATGATGTATAGGGTTGCCACCCCTCTGTTTTTTTTCCGGACTATCTGGAAATCATACTAATTCCCTGGTAGTCCAAAAAAGTACAGTTTTGTACCTGCCATAAATGTAGATGTTCGATTGCTAATACAGCTGCAGTCATAACAGATGGGTTCTCCTGCCATCAGGCGGGTCCTCGGTCGGCCGAATTCCAAAGTCTAGGTCCGGCGTCGGTTGTCGTCACTTCTTCCCTGACGTCAGTGCGACAGGGATATAAAGGAACCAGCCAACGCCATTTTCTTCAGTTTTTCTTGCCCCCAGATGTCAGGTGCCCCCAGAAGGAAGGCAATACATAAATTTGTGTAATAAAGCAATGCAATATAATGAAAATACAGTAGTTGCAAGCAAATACACCATAAATTAAAACCCCAATCAGGTTGTATGAGGATGTGTTAGCCTATAGGCCTGTCCCAAGAGGGGAAGGAGGGAGGGAAACCTGGACTGCAGCTGTATTAGCACTCGAACATCTACATTTATGGTAGGTACAAAACTGTACTATGTCCATCGTGCATACAGCTGCAGTCATAACAGATGGGTAGAATCCCAAAGCTAAGAAAGAGGTGGTAGGCACTAGGTGGAACTAGGAGGAGCCAGGATGCCCTGCAAGACTGCAGTGGCAAAGCCTGCTCTAGTTTTGGAGTATAATGGTAGGTGGTAGTGCTTGGAGAAGGTATGCACAGAACTCCAAGTGGCTGCTTCCAAAATATCTTTGGTAGGAACTCCTCTGAGGAAAGCTGCAGAGGTAGCCGTGGCCCTTGTGGAGTGAGATCTGATGCCTGTAGGTACAGTTTTGCCATGAAAAGAATAGTAAAAGCGTATGCAGTGGGCTATCCATTTTGAGATTGTCTGTTTCGAAATTGGCTTTCCTTGAGCTCCTACAGCATAGGACACAAAGAGCTGTTCTGATTTTCTGAAAGGCTTTGTTCTGTCCAGATAATAACATAGTTGTCTGTGGATATCCAAGGAGTGTAGTAATCTCTCCCCTTTGTTTTGAGGATTAGGATAAAAGGTAGGTAAGTGTATGGCCTGATTCAAAGCTACCCTGGATACCAATTTTGGCATAAAGGACGGGTTGGTTCATAGGGAAACTCTGTCCTGATGGAAGATGATAAAAGGCTGCACAGCCATGAGAGCTTGTAGTTCTGAAACTCTACGAGCTGAGGTAATAGCCAGAAGGAAAGCTGTTTTCCAGGACAAATATTGCAAATCTGATGAGGCAGCTGGCTCAAAGGGAGGCAAGGTCAGTTTTTCCAGAATGAAATTGAGATCCCAAGTAGATATTGGTTGTTTCCTTGGGGGTCTTAGATTCTTAGCCCCTCTGAGGAACTGTCTTAAGAGAGGGTGAGAGAATAAGGGTGGATCAGTGTTGTATTCTGCAGAAATGGCTGAGGCATGGATTTTGATGGAGGAGAATGAAAGTCCACTGCTTAGCAGCTCAGCTAAATACTGTAGTATTTGAGGTAAATTCAGTTTTCCAGGATCCTGGCCCTTTTTCTCATTCCAGACACAAAACCGTTTCCATTTTGCGGAGTAAGCTTTTCTAGTTGACGGCCTTCTGGCCTCCAAAATGACATCCTGCACCTTCTTGGAGAGTAGGGTCTGTTGTGATGCTAAAGAATCTTCCATGTGGCTAGATTGAGTGTTTTTAGCTGGCTGTGAAGAGTTTTGAAGCTGTGCTGAGTCAGGAGAAGAAGCATTAGAGGCAGGGTCCATGGTGGGGAATGCATCAGGCTCCTCAGGAGTGGGTACCAGTGTTGTCTTGGCCAGTCTGGAGCAATGAGAATCATCTTTGGTCTGTCTGCTCTGGTTTTCAGTAGAACTTTGGGCAGCAGAGGAAGAGGTGGGAAGGCATAAACTGTCATTGATGTCCAACTGAAAGAGAGAGCATCCACTCTCCAGGCCTTTGGATGGAAAATCCTTGAGCAGAATTTTGTCAATTGGTGATTTTTGTGGGAGGCAAAGAGATCTATGTCTGGCCTTCCCCATGCTTGGATTATTTCTGTAAAAACTTTTGTATGCAACTTTCATTCATGTGGATCTGTCATATTTCTGCTTAGGTTGTCTGTCAGCGTGTTTTCCTTCCCTGGCAAGTACTGTGCTTGTAGTTCGATTTGTAAGTCCATGGCCATGTTCCAAAGTGACATGGCCAGTCTGCATAGGGGGTATGAATGTGTTCCTCCCTGTTTGCTTATGTACCACATAACTGTGGTGTTGTCCATTCTTATCAATAGTTGACCTGGTTGCAGAAGGTCCTTGAAAGCTATAATAGCATTTATTACTGCTAGCATTTCCTTTTGATTGATGTGAAGGTGCTCTTCTTTTTGGGACCATTTGCCCTGAATGCACCAATCTGTCATGTGCCCCCCCAGGCGTAGTCCGAGGCATCTGTTGTGATGACTTGATTTGCTTGAGGCTTGCTGAATGGAAGACCTGTGTTTGTTTGGCATGCTTGAGCCCACCACAGAAATTCCTTTTGTAGACATGGAATTAGTGGTATTATTGTTTCCAAACTGTGGCTGTGTTGAGACCATAGGTTTTTCAGGCACCATTGAAGTTTCCTCATATGCAGCTTTGCACATGGGATTAGTAAGATGCAAGATGCCATGAACCCCAGAGCCTGCAGGATTTTCCTTGCAGTCAGCCTGGTGCAATTTGCTAGTGCTCTGAAGTATTGAGTTAGTTGCCCCTGCTTTTCTGGCATGAGGTAGGCCATCTGGGTGTTTGTGTCCAAGTTGGCACCCAGGAAAATTATCTTCCGAGAGGGTATTAGCCTTGATTTCTTTCTGTTGACTGTGTATCCCAGAGAGTTCAACAACATTATTACATAAGCCAGATGTTTCAGAAGAATGTGCTTGCTGTCCGCTTGGATCAGGCAGTCGTCCAAATAGGGGTATATTTGTATCCCTTGAAGTCTGCAGTAGGCAATTACTGATGCCAGGCATTTCGTGAATACTCTGGGTGCAGTAGATAAGCCAAAGGGCAATGCAGAGAATTGATAATGGGTTGAACCTGCAAGAAATCTGAGGTATCTTCTGCAATTTTGTCTGATTGGGACATGCAGGTATGCCTCCTTGAGGTCCAATGTTACCAGCCAAGACTCCTTGCCCAGCATGGGAAGAAGCTGCTGTAGAGTGAGCATCTTGAATTTTGTACAGTAGAAATGTGTTTAGGATGGATAGGTCCAAAATAGGTCTCCAATCTTTTCCCTTCCTTGGTACCAGGAATAGTCTGGAATAAAAACCTTGACCTTGTTCGTGCGTAGGTACCTGTTGAATAGCTTTCATGTCTATGAGATCTGTAATTTGCCTTTGTGCCTCTGTCCTTTGATTGTGTGGCAGGTTTGGCATGCCTCTCATTTTTGGAAGGGTGTGAAAATGGAATCTGTAGCCTCTGTTTATAATGTCCAGGATCCATTTGTCTTTTGTGACAACATGCCAATTTTTTGAAAATAATGCCAGCTTTCCTCCTAAGGGGGCTGCCATTTGAGTCTTGCTTGGCATGCAAAGGGGAAAGTCATTGGGCTTGCTTTCTGAATGGCTGCGAACTATCCTCACCACCTCTTTGTGTAGGAGCCTGCCATACTCTGCCTCTAAACGATCCTTGGGATTGTCCTCTGCCCCTCGGGCGCCTGTATCTGCCTCTTTGGGGTCTGTCCGTGGCTGGAAAGGACCAATTTTTGGAAGGCCAATTTCTACTGAAACGTGGGGGTTGTACCTGTAGAAAATCTTTCACAGTTTGCATTGATTTAGCCTTTTCCTCCATTTTCCTTAATACCTCCTCAGCATTAGCACCAAATAATACATCCTTTTGTAGAGGGGCATCTAGTAATTTAGCTTTGACATGATCAGGCAAGGTTTGTTTCTTGAGCCAGGCATGTCTACGTATGACTGATCCTGTAACAGCAGCTCTGCATGAGGCCTCTAGAGCATCAAAACCACATTGTAAGGTATGCTTACCCACTTGTTCTGCACTATGCATCAAATCCTGCAACTCCTTCAAGTCTGGTTGTTCAGGTTGTGACATTTTACTTTTCAATTGTGATAACAAAAACTGTTGGTATTTTAGCATATGGAACTGACAGTTTAAGGCCCTCATGGTTAAGGTAGCCGAGGTATATACCTTTTTCCCCCACCTTTCTAAGGATCTAGAATCTCTCTCGGAAGGTAATGGATTTTTAGCAGTGGAGGCCTTAATTCCCTTGGGGCCCTGTGAGATGGTTTCTGGGTCAGCAGCATGGCTTTTGTATAGAAATTGGTGTGAGTCAGGAACCCTGTAGTACCTGTCAGGCTTAACTGGGGCTGGAGGCAGAGAGTCCGGGTTAAGGCAGGCCTCCGAGTAAACATCATCTAGGATGTCCAAGACAGGAGGTATAGCCAGAGGCCTGTGCTGAGGTAGCAAGAGAAATTCCCTAAGCCTTTTCTTGGAATTTGAATAATCTTGGCCTTCCCAGTGGAAGTGTTCCCTTAAGGTATGCAAAGTTTCCCCAAATGAGTAATCCTCTGGGGGGGATACAGAAGGAATGGACTCCTCCGCATCAGAGTCTTCAAAAGGGGAGTAAGAATGTTCCTGATCATCAGAGTGCTCTGAAATAATGGAACCCTGATCAGAGGAGGGGGATTCTTCCTCCACTCTGGGCCTTTTGTCCGGTGGGGGTTGAGAACCCCTGATAAGAGTAATTAAATCCTCAGTCATTTTAAGCATCTGTTTTTTAGGCATGGGGCCTGGAGATGGACCCTGTGTAACTTGTCTCTTAGAGTGCATGGCTGCTTTAGACTTTGTGAAAGCCTTGATGGAAAAAGAAGAGGAAGGTCTGAAGACACCTTGAGTGGAGGTAGACCTGTCCACATTTTGAGGTTCAACGCCAAGAGTGGCTTCGGTATCTGTAGTCGGGGTGTGGGCCGAGGAGCCTGCGACCTCGGGCACAGGAGACACCGCCAATGAAGTGTCGTTGGAAGTCAGGGGCTGCGTAGCACCTCGCTGAGAACCGGACCACGTGTAGTCAGCTTTGGCGTGGTATCGGTAGAGGCCACGGACCTCATGTGTTGGTCCTTATCTTTGCGTTTTTTAGACAGAACTGGAGTCGGAGTATCCGACGACATAATATAGTTAAATGTTTTTCCAAAATAATGCTGGGCGAACTCCGCCCGACGCTTAATGGTGCGTTTGTTGAATGTAGCACAAAAGCGACAGACTGAGACGTCGTGGTCTGGGCCTAAACAAGGTATACAGAGGGAATGGAAATCCTTATGCGGTATTTGCTTCCCACATGAAATGCAATTATTAACTTTGTCTGACATCAGTCTGAGACAAGAAAAGTTTCCCCAACGGGGTACTTAGCTTTCAAGAAGACTTCGGTTTAAAAATTTTCATAATTTCAGGAGCTGGCCGACCGGCACTTGCGAACTGCTTCTGCTTCGGGCACCGTGCAGCAAGAAAGACTGAAGAAAATGGCGTTGGCTGGTTCCTTTATACCCCTGTCGCACTGACGTCAGGGAAGAAGCGACGACAACCGACGCCGGACCTAGACTTTGGAATTCGGCCGACCGAGGACCCGTCTGATGGCAGGAGAACCCATCTGTTATGACTGCAGCTGTATGCACGATGAACATCACTGTACAAACTCCAGTATTCTGTTTCAAAAAGGAAACAGACTATCGGAGTTTGTAAATCGGCTGATTTACTATGCTTTTTTTACAGA
Source organism: Protopterus annectens (assembly GCF_019279795.1). NCBI lineage: Eukaryota > Metazoa > Chordata > Ceratodontiformes > Protopteridae > Protopterus > Protopterus annectens. The sequence goes on from NC_056727.1 coordinate 395,376,989, forward strand.
AAAGCATAGTAAATCAGCCGAAAGCAAGCAGCAGGAACGAAAAAAGAGGGCGTTCCCACCAAGTGATGTCATCGCGGCATCACAAAATGGGTTTAATGTGGGCGGGACAGGGGGTTGGGTGGGTGGGTGTGATTACTGGTGATGCGAGGGGTGTGGCTTTACTCCGGTTTTTGCCACGAAGGAAGGTGGTAACCCTAATGATGTAGTTATCCCCATTGTGTTTCAGAAGTTGATTGTGATGCAGCTATCATCCCAAAAGCCCATGGGTGTCCTTGTGTGTGGGTGTGGAGTAGCTATGACAAATGCATTTTTTTAGTTGTAGCCCCTAATGTCATCCGGCAACTTGTTAAGTGCCAACCGATAGACTTCATTCTCCCAAAAGTCCCATTTTTGTCAGACA